>NC_134572.1:114565793-114866508 GCF_050947875.1 Dermacentor variabilis
AAAGCGCACGTGTTACACCCACTTGCCCACTCACTCACGCAGGCACGCACGCACGCACGCACGCACGCACGCACGGACGAACCGACGTATATACCAATCTCGCTAATGGACGCGCAGCTTAGGATGATGTGCGTGGTGTGAGGCTTAATGCAAGGAAAGCCGATATCGGAGACACCTTTCCATTCACCGCTCGTTTTCACTCCGTTTTGCCCCTTCCGGAACGTGTTATTATTCTTTCCGTCGCATAGTTTTCGTTTCTGTTCCTTTCCCGTAATAGTCGCGCGCGAGCCGAACGAGCATCCAATTGCTTATCGCCGAGTATCCATCTTTCTTCCCCTTTTCCATCAGGGGCGCGCGTACACGCGCGTTGGAAGAAATGGGAAAATAACGAGACTGACTCCTCTTTTCTTTTTTTTTTAACCTCGCGCTTCGCAGTTAATCCTACGAGGCGCCTCGTTAAAAATTGAGCAGTGTGAACGCTTCCTTTTCATTCTTCTTCTACCTTTTTTTTTCCTTTTATTTAACACCCGAGTCTGGAAGCAATTCCGGAGGAGCGTGCTTTGGGCCAGTGCACTGCACACGGGTCGCTCGTTTCTTGGAAGGCTCTTATTTGCTGGCGTTCCCACCCAAAATGCAAGCGTCGAATCCCTGCGCGCGTACCGGTGGCGAATTAACAGCGTTCCTTCTTTAATTATTCACCCCGCGCACAACGCTCGCCGTCTTCCGAAAAAGCCTGCAGGTGGCAACTTCATTTTTCTCTGCGACGTCGGTTTTCGTACGCAAAGCCGGAGCCGGAGCGCAAACACCTTATACTATGGCTGCAGCACAGCGCGTACTCCGTGGGTATGTAGCCGTCTAATTTAGAGGATTCAATACTCTGAGGGCGCCCTGTTCACGTTGACGCAGTACTTATTTATCCTTTATCTCGGGGCTGCATTTCAGCCACTAACAACTTAATGTTATCGCTTCAGCGCAAGACGCGCCTGCATGATCGGAACTTACTCGAACGTTATCGATGAGTCTATCCTTCGTCTGTTTTCACTGAAGCCTGTGCATCTGACTGTATGCGCGACGCGAATTGTATAGTAGTTTCTGAAAGACACGCGGCCACCAGCGATTACTCTGGAGCCTTCAACGGCTCACATATAAAAGCCGACGATCTTGACCGGAAGATCAGATTTCCGACTATCGCCGACTGTGTTCGCCGGTATCATTCTGCTTGGACTGTGGGCACATGTTCGCCCAATAGTGTGTTTACCTTACATAGTTTTGCTACTGTGTTCTTGACCGTCACTACCACGTTATATATATATATACATATATATATATATATATACAGTGGTGCCCGGTGCAACTTTGAGCTTGAGGGGGAACGGATGGGTGCAGAAAGAATTGCTGACTCATGTTGAGAGTTGTACAAAATCTACCGCACACTTTTCGCACGCAAAAAGATAACATTTAACTATAGTAGCAAGTATGGTTGGGGAGCACATTTAAGATGTTTTAATTTGGCACCAAAATCTTCTTGAATTGCACGAGATGGTGTCATGTACATTATCGTGACATCATGACACAGTCAAATTTTCTGACGTCGTTACCCTGGTGTGTATTCCAGTCACTATAACATTGTGTAGTGGGGGAAAAAGGACAAGAAATAATAAAAAATACAAGGTATCACGTCAGCGTTTGTACACACGCTGGTAACATCTGCTTTAATGTAAAGAGCCTCTCTCTCTCTCTCTCTCTCTCTCTCTCTCTCTCTGTGTGTGTGTAGTGTAACATTAAGGGTACATAAGATGGTGTTGTTCATAAAATAATAAACAATGTGTACGCGTGTTTCATTTGGATGCACTCGCGCTCAACGATCACAGGTATGGAGCGAGCCAGAGTAACGCGACGTCATGACGCATCCATCTCCCGAGCACCTAAACTGAAACTGGCCTGTAGATACATATTGGTAGTTGTACTTGTTTATCTTTATCGGGCGACCACATTTCATCATCATCATCATCATCATCATCATCATCATCATCATCATCATCATCATCCTGGTTACGCCCACTGCAGGGCAAAGGCCTCTCCCATACTTCTCCAACAACCCCGGTCATGTACTAATTGTGGCCATGCCGTCCCTGCAAACTTCTTAATCTCATCCGCCCACCTAACTTTCTGCCGCCCTCTGCTACGCTTCCCTTTCCCTTGGAATCCATTCCGTAACTCTTAATGACCATCGGTTATCTTCCCTCCTCATTACGTGTCCTGCCCCTGCCCCCCATTTCTTTTTCTTGATTTCAACTAAGATATCATTAACTCGCGTTTGTTCCCTCACCCAATCTGCCCTTTTCTTATCCCTTAACGTTACACCTATCATTCTTCTTTCCATAGCTCATTGCGTCGTCCTCAATTTAAGTAGAACCCTTTTCGTAAGCCTCCAGGTTTCTGCCCCGTACGTGAGTACTGGTAAGATACAGCTGTTATAAACTTTTCTCTTGAAGGATAATGGCAATCTGCTGTTCATGATCTGAGAATGCCTGCCAAACGCACCCCCAGCCTATTCTTATTCTTCTGATTATTTCACTCTCATGATCCGGATCCGCGGTCACTACATGCTCTAAGTAGATGTATTCCCTTACTCTTTCCAGTGCCTCGCTACCTATCGTAAGCTGCTGTTCTCCAACCAAGACTGTTAAACATTACTTTAGTTTTCTGCAGATTAATTTTTAAACCCACTCTTCTGCTTTGCCTCTCTAGGTCAGTGAGCATGCATTGCAATTGGTCCCCTGAGTTACTAAACAAGGCAATATCATCAGCGAATCGCAAGTTACTAAGGCATTCTCCATTAACTCTTATCCCCAATTCTTCCCAATCCAGGTCTCTGAATACCTCCTGTAAACACGCTGTGAATAGCATTGGAGAGATCGTATCTCCCTGCCTGATGCCTTTCTTTGTTGGGAGTTTGTTGCTTTCTTTATGGAGGACTACGGTGGCTGTGGAGCCGCTATAGATATCTTTCAGTATTTTTACATACGGCTCGTCTACTCCCTGATTCCGTAACGCCTCCATAACTGCTCAGGTTTCGACTGAATCAAACGCTTTCTCGTAATCAATGAAAGCCATATGTAAAGGTTGGTTATATTCCGCACATTTCTCAATCACCTGATTGATAGTGTGAATATGGTCTATTGTTGAGTAGCCTTTACGGAATCCTGCCTGGTCCTTTGGTGGACGGAAGTCTAAGGTGTTCCTGATTCTGACCTTAGTAACTACTTTGTAGACAACGGACAGTAAGCTGATCGGTCTATAATTTGATGGGTGTATATGATCGGTCTATAAGCTGCTGTGGACCGAGGGCCGGGGTTTGATTGTTGTGTTCATATAGTAGGTTGTGGCCAAGGTGGCCAATCCTGCTCTGGTGAGGGTGTGAGTTACCGGTTGTGGTCACCGGGAACAAACACTCCAGGCCTGTTTATGCAATTTTATCAACGCGCAGATTTTTTTTTAATCCGGTGGGAAATTGCGCGGCACCGGGATTCGAACCACGGACCTCTTGCACGCGAGGCGGGTGTTCTACCTCTACGCCACCGCCTAACAAATGCTATCGCACAGCGCAGGACGCGCCTGCATGTATCGGAAGTTTCTGGAATGTTATCGATGGTTCCATCCGCTGTCTGTCACCAAACCTTGCGTAATCTGATTGCATGTATGCGCGATGCGAATAGTGTAGAACTTTGTGGAAGACCCGCGGGTCCCAGCGATTGCTCCGGAACGTGTTCGACGACTGATGTATAAAAGGCGACGCGCTTGACCCGCTGATCCGATTTTCGGCGATCGCCGAGCGCGTTCGCCGCTATCGTTGTAATTTGCGTGTAGCCTGCTTTTGAGGGCACAAGTTCGTCCAATAAAACGCTAGTTTCGTTAATCACAGTTTTGCTGCCTTCTTCACCGTCGCCACTACGTGACAATATTATCGTAAAATTATTTTGGCCCCGCTGGCGTTTGTTTGTTTGTTTGTTTGTTTGTTTGTTTGTTTGTTTGTTTGTTTGTTTGTTTGTTTGTTTGTTTGTTTGTTTGTTTGTAACATGCTGCAGGCCCCAGTAAGGCCGAAGCAGGAAGGGCACGAAGTAAACACAAAAACATTAAATATAAACATTCATTATTGCAAAACCTAAGGGACAATAATTTTTAACTGTGAGACAATTAGATAAGGAAGATAAGACGCAGCCAAGAAAATGAAAATCCCAATGAAGAATTAACTCAAAGAAGAATCCCAAAGAAGTTTACCCTGTGAATGTTCCTTCGTAACTGCAATGTTTGAATGCTGTGTACCTTCTGAGTATATTTAGGGAGCAGCTCTTAGGCGCCCGTTCCTGGATTGAGCGTCGGCGTCCCTCGGCGTAACCGCGCGAACACGCCCGTGCCACTGCTCGTCCGCGTTCATCGTCTTCTTCCACAACTGGCTCCGATGGCGCTCATCATGCCGGCGTTCCCATATCGCCCCTCCCTCTGCGAAAGCGCTGGATCGGTGCGGTGATTTCGGTCTCAAATTCTTTGCTTCAATATAACTCGAAACGAAAGCACGTATAAAGCCGAGCTGAAATTTCTCCATTAGGGAGTATCGTAATCGTCGGTCGTCTTTTGTCATTTTTAGAGGGTTCTAACCTTCATTTAATGCAACGAAATGACAAGTCGAAAGTATGTCAATACAGACATCTTTAAAATGGCTTTAAACCTCCTTTATTTTTACACTTCCGGCAGCGCCTTCTTCCTGCTGAAGAAGCTATTCTACAGCGTCATTTTTCGCACGTGGAGAGGGGCATAATCTCCGTTCTTTCCTTTCCCATGTAACGATAACATAACGTTTGAGAACGAGGGAGTGCTAATTATAGAAACACTCTGTCCACCCAGTGCGCCTGTATCAAACAAATCCCCTTGTTCAACGCCAACTGTCTCTCTTGTCGGCATGCTGGGTTAGTGTGCGTTCTGCGCATCGTCGACGTATCGACGCTTTATCGAAGTGATCAGTAGGAGCTATAGCTCTACAACCACCATTATCATCATCATCAGCCTATTTTTGTTAGCTGCCGTATCCAGGCCTATCCTAGCGGTCTACAGCTGCCCTGCCCTTATGTTGTCCCAGCTGACACCATTGTATGCCCACAAATTTCCTACTTTCATCACACCACCTAACTTTCTTGCCGTCCTCGACCACGCTTGCCTTCCCTTGGCACCCATTCTGTAACACTAATAAAACACCAGTTATCTGTCGTATGCATCACATGGCCTGCTCAGCTCGATTGTTTCCTCTTGTGTCGACTGTTAATAGAATATTGGCTACACCCACATGCTCAGTCACCTGTTTCTAATCTTCCCTTCCTGTCTCCTAACGCTATGCCTATCCTTTTTTCGTTTCATCGCACGTTATGCGGCTCTCAACTTCTCAAAGTTATTCGTTAAACTCTAAGTTTTCGCTACACATGTTAGTGCAGGTAGAATATAATGATTGTGCACCTTTGTAATAAAAAATAGCAGTAAGAGACCGGTCGTGACTTGCCAATGCCTACCTTATGCGCTGCAACACGCTTTTATTCTTATGTAGACTTCCTGCCTATGATCCGGGTCCCACCCTAACTAATCGGCCTATGTAAACGTGCTGTTGAACAGATTCTCGTTTTCTTGCTAGGCTATTGAGCATTACCTTAGTCTCGATGTTAATCTTCAAATCTGCTCTTACGCTAAAGTCCTCTTTTTTTTTTTGCAAGTCATCTCAAGCAGTACCTGTCTCATCGTGAGACAGGTACTGCTGGAATAAGAGACAAGCAGGATAAGAGACAAGCAGGACAAGAGGCGAGAATTGAGAAAGTCTGTAACAGAAAATTGAAAAGTCAGCTGCAGAGAAGGAAAAAACGTCGTAATCAAAAGCAGTCGAGTCTGGAGGAAGAAGTCAAGTGAACAGAATGTGACCAGAGCGTACATTGAGCGTGGAGCCTTGAACTTCAGAGAAGATGGTAATAGAAAGTTGAAGAAGTCGGCTACACATTTTTTTTTTAATTTCCTATTCGTTTTCGAACTACCCCGTCCTTGGGAAATCCCCCAGAGTGGATATGTGCCAATAAATATGTGTCACTACATATACGTCTGCACAGGAGAGATGATTTTGGCAATACAGTGTGTCGCCGCATTGCCTCAAATCTAATCCCATCAACGGTCGACATCATCGTGAGACCGGTACTGCTGGAATTTCAATCATGAAATTAATAGCATCGGAGAGATTCTGTCCCCTTTTCTCGATCGACATTTTTCCACTTTTTCTTGTGAGGGAATAGTGTATCCAGATAATCGTTAGAGAGATTTGATAATGTATCACGTATGTTTCTCGTGCTCTTTCACTACGCAGTGTCTCCATGACTACTACAGTATCGCAAATGAATCGGACGCCTTTTCGTAACTTCTGTGAAAGGTTGCTCATACTCCTAAGATTTCTCAATTACCTGATTACTGACGAGGATGGGACTTACTGTTGAATATCCCTTCATAGAGCCAGTCTAATAATTGGCATGATTGAAGTCAGAAGTCATGCGTCGACCACCCTGATTTTGTTGGCCTTAACCTTGGTGAATGTTTTAAACGCTACCGAAAGCAAGCTTATGGACTTATAATACTTCAATACTTCAACGTCTCCCTTCATATAAATTAATATTATGTTGACATTATTCCAAGTATTTGGTACTCCAGCACCGAGTAGCATGTTAGAGCGCATAAGCTGAGGCCAATCTCCCTGCCCTTGTACAAATTAAATTCATCCTCCTCTGGTACACTTGAAGTCGTGACGTATTTCGAATAAAGGGTCGCAGGACTTTTTAGCATATCCAGTCGATCTTTTTTCAAATTGAGTGTTATTCACCTGGTCCTGCCACTCTTTCCGTGTAATATCCTGCAAAGCCCTTCCAAACCAATCTCGAATTACGCATAGAACTTCTGCATCATGTTCGTCACTATACTCGGACATGATTACATGGCTTCCTTGGCTATAGGATTCCTTTACGCCTTTATTATATTGTATAAATGTGTTAGTGGAATTTGCCTTCTGATTTTTTTAGTACACACATGTTTCCTTTATTTTTCAAATTTCCTTCTAAATGCTTTCATGCTGCTCCCCTTTACTGCTTCCTCGCTCTTTCCACTGTTATAATTTGGAGTGTCTCTTATTTTCTTGTGTTTATTAGCATTCACAATAAAACCCACTCAAGCTGATCTCTGTAGTTAACCATTTTGATCCTTTAGCGTTTCTGTATTAGGTCCGGGGCACTGGCGGATCCAGAAAAAGGGGTCGTTAGGGAGAGCTTGACTGTTTTTCGTGCAGGTGCCTAACATTCAACTTCGTTTGTGGGCTCTGTAATTATTCTAGTGAAGGTCTCATGCAATTTTATGCTGCCCTCATCCTCCGGTTCCAGAGTGCGAGTACTGTAGCCTGAAGTAATCGGCTTTTCCGCTGACTGCTTCTAAGTTGTCCTGTTTCTTCTCAGTGACTAATTTTGCACTTTCTCCCTTCAAATTGAGAGAAATGCTTGACCTCACTAGCCTATAATCATTGCCCTTTACCCTACCTAACACTTCTCCATCGCACACAATGCTTGAGCCGGCAAGAAGTACTAATTTCCTGTTTCGCCGTCTGGGCTCGACACAGTCATTGACACAGTCAATTTTTTACCAGGGCATGGATCTTTCTTTAGGGTGTGTTTGCTGAGTCAGTTCTGTCATTGCATGGCGTATGAAAATCACTTATCTCGTGAGGGGACAGTGAGCCTGTTCGCTGTGCTGTGGTAATTTTTGAGCCGGTAGTCGAAAAAGGTCAGCTTCTTTTCATTGCGCTTCCGGAAAAAGGTATTCACTGTTCGCAATCGATTAATTATTCCGCAAATTTTACCAAAATATCTTTTCTGCTCTTCCTTGAGTTGATGCTATAGTTGACAAGTGCCTGTTTACCAGGCTGTTTTTTTTTTTCTCCTTTCCGCATTGAAGTCAACTGTGACTACTGCACAACAATGCCATAAAGATTATTGAAATCCCAAAGAGCAAAATATCGCGCCACCGTCTACACAAATTTAGTAAAAAGCCCCTCACCAGGTCTGGTCACTGCAAAACCGTGCGGGCAATGTATCACAACGATGCAGCCATGCACGCAGCCCACCATCCAAGAAAAGAAAATTTCACCTGTCCTAAATTTTCTAAACGCGCTTTCTTTTCTTCTTTGTCCTTGCACGTTGAATCTAATTGTTAGACCAGCATTGCCTTCGTCTACTTCGTGCTCCTTTGTTTCCAGTCCGATGGCCATGCTAGTGAAAGAGGAGCACAACCATTGTGCTGCTGCACAGCGTTAAGTAAACGTTTTCTATCGAAAGTGTCTTAAATAAAAGAATACAAAAAGGAATATTATATACCGGCCCAGACGCCGATGACGAAAGGGGACTTTGCTTACTGTTACAATGCAGAAAACGCGGCCGCGACAAGCCCTCACTAGCGAGCGCTTCCAACTATACGATCGTTTGCGAGAAGCAGTCTATCTGTCACAGAAATGCATCGTCGCGTTCTGCTCTGCAAATCGCCAATGCTTCAACCAAAATAATTCCAGCGTGCCTCCGCCGCACGTGAGAACGCCTTCCTGCAACATGACCATTGCACGTGGCGAACCCAGAGCCGTAAAAAAATCCCTTTCTTGGGCCAGTCGCAGCGCCAGTAGCAGTGCCTCTCGTGGCAGGTGCAGCAAGCGCAGCACGCTCAGCCCGCACAGCCCCTTGAACGGCACTGGCTCGTGCGGCCTCCGTTCGGAATTCGGGAACCGCCCCTAGCAGCGAGCGTGAGCAGCTACGATGCCCGAGGAGTCGAACAAGGCGGCCGGCGACACTCTGGAGACGAGCGCGCTCGACAAGACCGAGATGAGCGAGACATCGTCGGCCAAGCAGCAGCAGCAATCGCACTCGAGCCCGTCGTCGCTGAAGCGGCACCTGCGAAAGACTTACGGTCGCCGCCCCATGGAGCTGGTGAACCGCTATTTCCGCTCCATGTTCGACCTTGCCTCGTACGCCAACAACGCAGCGTTCCTGATGCGTTGCCGCGCCATGCGAGTCGTGCCGCGGGCCTACCGCGTCGAGTGCCGCGACATCAAGAACACCCGGCACGTGGTGCGCATCTTGGACGAGTGCAGCTACCGGCTCATGCTGGCCGACCTGGACTACAACCGCCTGCGAAAGGTACAGGTGTCGCGTCTCTTGGAACGTCTCCACGAGAAGCTCGAGAAGATCATGTCCCCGGATGACCTGAGGAACGTGGTGCTTCTGGCCAAGGGAAAGTACGAGAATGTTTTCGAGGCCACCAGAGAGAAGCAGCGGGCCATGTTCGCTGACCTGCTCAAAGAGTACGACATCGAGCCGAAGAAGACGGAGGAAAACGAAGAATGACGCGGCAGGAGCTCGTCCTGCGAGAGCGGTCGAGCCGGTCCGAGCCTTCGACTCCCCTCCCAAGTCTGCCTTTCTTTCTTTTTTTTTTTCTTTTTCTCATCTTCGTCGGTGTCGCGAGACAAGTGCGCCAAGACCAAGCTGACCGACCAGGGCTATGGATCGGCGTGCGCCTGAGGCTCCATCGCAGCTTCAAAGAAGTGAAACTGCAAGCCCAGGTGACTTCCATGGACTGGGAAAAGTCAAGCAAGCCCGGGGGCTTTTCATTTCTTTGTTACCTTGGCGTTGTGGGTTAACGTGAACGCGAGCACGTGCTTTACTGTCGGCCGTGGAAAGCCATCTGCCCTTTCTGGGTGCGTTCCCGGTGCTGAATAAAAGCTTGTTGATTTAATCGTCTCTTTGTCATTCTGCCATGCGGCACCCCTGTCAAGAATGTAATTGTAGATCAAGCGCAGTTTCATGGTACGATGCTTCGTTGCATCGTCTATGATGACTGCGACCAAGTGAAAGTGTCAGGGGGTAAGATATCCACTTGCAGCAAGCTAAAATGTGAAAGCTGGAACAACTCATCTGTGCAAGCTGCAAATTTCACATACGAAAATCTAAGACTGCAAATAAAGTGCAGTAGATAAAGCAGCCGATGCACCTGTTAGAACCAAAACCGAAACCAATTTTTGTATTTTTGCTCGGGAGTAGTTTCTTCTGTGACCGTCGTGGCGCCGCGTTCTACAAAACGTTCTGTCCGCCGGTTGTATCGACGTTCCTATCGTGCTGTTTTCCACGAATATCGTTTCTTTAAAGGAGAGATGCCAGTAAAACTAGTTACCGATGATGCTCGTTTTCAAGCGGAACTATCGAATTCTGGAGCTAGTCTTGTCATAGTGGATTTTACGGCGAGTTGGTAAGCAACTAATTGTATCGCTGCATGGACGCCACACCACTGTGTCCAAAGGTGCTGACATCATTGGCGCGCCGTCGCGCTACAAAATTAATATCAGTGTGTGCGAAAGTCACTTGTTCTACATTGTATAATAAGCTTTCATGTCATTAACGCGTCTTGGCGCAGTCAATTTTTTACCAGGGCATGGATCTTTCTTTAGGGTGTGTTTGCTGAGTCAGTTCTGTCATTGCATGGCGTATGAAAATCACTTATCTCGTGAGCGGACAGTGAGCCTGTTCGCTGTGCTGTGGTAATTTTTGAGCCGGTAGTCGAACTATGCTTCCCACTTTGTGAATACTTTTGTGGAACCATCGTACGCTTAGCCGATTTTGTGCTTGTGGCATCGGCGGCAGTTGCGACGACAAGTCGTCGTGGTGGTCGAATTTCGAACTGACACACCTTCTGACTACCAAATTAAACGAGCAGACTATTAAGGGAACGTCGTCACATCGATCTTGCAGTATTTAGTTGCACTGTCTCAACGCTGCATTGCAGGTGTGGACCCTGTCAGAGGATGGCGCCTGTGTTCGAGTCCTTAAGCAACAAGTACACGCAGGCAGTGTTCCTGAAAGTGGACATTGACCAATGTCAAGAAATCGCTGCTGCTCAGGGCGTGAGCGCTGTACCGACGTTCGTTTTCTTCCGGGCCAAGGCGAAACTAACCACTCTGCGAGGCGCCGACCCGAACACCCTTGAAGCCAAGATCCAGGAGCTGCTGAGTTCGGAGCCTCCGGAAGGAGCTCCCACCGAGAAAGTCCAAGGCCATGCAAGTACCAAGATCACATTCTAATACCGGTGTCGCACGGCCGCTTTCGATCGGGATCGAGCCCGATCCGGGCGGAAATTCTCGGCGGTGGCTGTCTCCCTCCTGCAGCTTGCGTAAAGAAGCCAATCGCGAACGGGCTTGATTGTGATAAAAGGTGCGCCGTGTGACACCCCAATTATGTGTGTGTGCTCTCACGATAGCCACAAGCTGTGTACACGATACGCGCGTAATAAATAGTATTATGTGGACCAGAGGTAGTGTGAAAAATCGAAACGAATTTCTTGGAAATTTAGACTGACAACTTGAATTTGACGAATGCACGGCGATGTTTGCCATTGCACACAATCTCCTGTTTAGGTTACAAGCAAAGGTATCGAGGAAATTTGGTGTCTTTGCAGAACCCTGGTCCACATACTTTTGATCACGAGTGTATGTATTGATGTGTAAAAACAAAGAGTGGTAGACATCCTTCATTTACTGGCAGAAATGTGCTATTGTATCATGGAGATTTTTTCACTGAATAGAAATGCAGCTTAAATGTTAGGCACCACTCTTCGTTAGCTGACTGCAGTGGAAAGTAAGCAACTGGCCATAGATGTTCTCCACATATTGTTTCTCTATGGTCACTTAACTATTTCACTTTATAGGAGACAGTAAGCGGTGTTCTCCGACATCAATATTGAAAGGTTTGTGGTTAGTGAACTGTGCAAGTGTCAAAAAAAGACAAAGAAATTTAATTGGTTTGTGTTTATTGTCATTTAGTGATGCCGTGTATGAAGTAATTATAATGAAAACATGTGTACTTTAATTTTCCAAACTGCCTTTGAAAGCGCATTCACTGCAAGAGTAATTGGTGAATTCATGTAATGCGGTCTGAAAAACTGTTGACACTCTCTTTTTTCAGGTTGACATGTCCACATTCTTCGATCGCAGTGCTCAAGAATGCTTAAATGAGTCTGATGACCATCCACTTTCTGGCTGCCTGTCATCAGGAGATGGATACCTGGAATCCGATTGTGATGAGCAGGTGGGAGGAATATTGACGGCTCATGTAAACACACCTAATCTCCATTACTGACAGTACACATTAGAGGGCGAGCAGCACAACCAAACAGCCTAGCCTAGAAGCCCTGTCTTCTCCTGTCTTACCCCTTAAGGCTGGGCAAGCTTTTGTGATTAATCTTACATGGTGGAAAATCCAGCACGAAGCGCTGCTGTGTATTCATCACAGCACACTCCATGCATTCAAGAGCAGGCAAATGCCGCAGACCACGCCTGACACAGCCCACAAGGAGACATGTCCAGACGAGCTTGACTGGGGCAACTGACGGAAGCCAACGTCTGTGCTACATTGTCATTGGTCGCCACTCTATGCCACATGTGACTGTTTATGTCACACATCCAATTTGATGGACATGCCTGTCTCATCATCAAATTGCTGACAACATTCATAGAGTTCCTGATACAGTTAGCATGTCTAGTGCAAGAGCAATAGCACGGTCATAGTTGGCATTCTGGCAAAATGATCTCTGGCAAAAACTGAAGAAAGAAGAAAAAACATGCATGTCAGCAAGAACAACTTGGCAATAGGGCTGGAGGGTGGTCCTAGTGTTTTCTATTAGTTCAGCTTTCTTTATCAGCTTAAATGAAGATGGTGATGAAATTGACCTATATCTGTGTAACAGCAGGGGGGAAACAATTGCACCAAATTTAAGTCTAGAGCAGAGCCTTTGTACCATCCCGCTCCAAAATGGCATTTTAATGGAAAATTGGGCCACGCCTATGACAAAGAAGCATATACTAATAGCTACTTTGCTAGTAAAACCAAAATGTAAAGCATTCTGTCATCACCTTGCAGGTGATCCAAGTGCCCATAACCACAAACATAGCTGATGCCTTTGGTTCATTGTTCATTGTTTATGGTCTTCTGTTGCGTTTCCCTCTGGTGGAGGTTCCAATGTTCTTCCACTGTGTGGTCTTGTTTGTGCCTTTTGTGGTGCATTTTTGTGTTGCTCGTACTACTGTGGTGCAGAACTCACCCAAAGAGGCTGTCAGTTCAAAAGGCAGCTTTGGATAATGTTCGGTTGCTCACTGTTTGGCACAGTTGTTAATGATGCCGCTTTGGAGAAACTATCTTGTAATGCGCATACTCAACCTCCTGGCTAGGATGAGGAGGAGAAAAAGGACAGGGAGGTTAGAAACCTCTTGCCAAAACTTTTGCTATTAGTGGGGACCTTTTATTTTTTTGCAAACCTGCACGATTGAAAGAGCAGATCCCGTGGTTGAAATTTAAACAGCTTTCACATGACTTAATGCATAGTTATGCAGAAGAGACCATTGCAGATTAGAAGTAAAGAAACATCTGGAACATCTTTACTGTAACTTTGGCTTAATCTTGCATGTATCTTTGGCACGGTCTTCCTTACACATCCTTTTCTTTTGCAATATTGTTTTGTTTTGTTTTGTTTTGTTTTTTGTTGTTGTTTTGTTTACTTGCTGTATGCATGGTGAACATGCAAACACATTTTGCAAGTTGAAATGGTATAAGCAGCTTTATACCGCAATATTCATACAGGTAAAGGCATTCTATTAAAAATTATTAAAACTAACCTGGTAATTTTTATTCCAAATGGTGCCTACATATAGAGCTGACTCTGCTATATTCCTTGATTATCTCAGTTAATATTGAAGCCATTGGTATATAGATATTCATTCAACACTGCACAAAAAGCGCCTTATTGGTACCAAATAAGCTCTTTGCCCGTGCCGAGATCAATGCCAAAAGGTGAAATGGCTGTTCCACCACTAAATAGCAAATAATCTTGCTTCTGAAATACTGGCACCCCTCTAGCTTACTGTGTGTATTTTCTCTTGCACTGTATTGTTTAGTAGAGAATCACTTGACCATATTTATGTACATTCATGTTGTGTGGCTCACAAGCCCATGCCCTCTGTAATGCTGAAAAGCCCTGAAGGTAAAATATATGAAACGAAAAGCTGTCCTCCAGCCACTAGGTAGTTTTTCTAACAAGAGAGATGCACAAATTGTGAATAAAAGAGATTTTCGAAGTGACTTGGAGTACTGCCACAAAATACATTTGGAACATTATCAACTGCACATGAAGTTTTAATTTTTGAGTTTAGCAACATAACTATACACATCACTCTGGGATAGGAAACTAAGCTGAACGCTGAAACACTGTAAACTTAGTCATTATACGTGCGTTTAGTGGCAGCAGAAAATGCACCAATCAAGTAACTACTGAAGCTTTGGAATATATCCGACTTATATTGGCGGTGCTTCCGAGAGAAATTTGCAATAGTACTCATTTCTTTCTTTTGCTAGCATACTCTGAATATGTTTGCACATATCATGAAATTGCATTAAAAAACAAAACAAATAACAAGGAACAATTCTTTGAGCAGCTTACTTCGCTGACAAGTCTACTTTCCACTTCAGCTATCGTGAAAGGTGGTGCATGATTTTTTAAAAATTTGATTTGCTTGCAGTTGCTCAAACCTGTGATTACCCTTTACTATTTTTTACTACCCTTTGACTCTGTCAAGCTTTGTTTATGCATTGTTTCAGTGGACATGCAGGAAATTTGCTTAATATACAAAACAAGACTATCGTCACAATGGACCCTGATAATCCGACAAAAAACACCTGCCTTATCCGAAGTCCATAGTATTCGAAACGCCTCACTTCCAAAAGCTTCATCGCGATGGGTAACAGCTTTATTGCAAAAAGTGAGTGACAAATGCCAAAGTAAAAAAACAAACAAGAAAGTTGCGGTTTTGCCAGAAAGGCACATTAAGCAAGATAAGTGTGGCAGCAGTAGTGAGCAAATCGACCTTGGTGGTGGCTCTCGCTTCAACATGAACTAAACGCCGAAAGCACAGTGCATACCAAGCTACAAGCACTGGGTGTACTTTGTCCACATCGCAAATCGCTTTAAAGATACGGCGCCCGCGCATGCGCACACTTTGTCTACATCGCAGATCACTTTCAAGATACAGCAGCCGCGCCATAAGCAGCAGCCGCTGGAATAGAAACGCTTTCTCTTGCCTTCCCCCCACACTCGTGCCTTTCGTGCAAGCATTTGAATGACTAAAGGCAAGGCGCAAAAGACCAGTACTGAAGAAGGACACAAACGACAGGAGGCGCCGGCCCTGTCGTTTGTGTCCTTCTTCAGTCCTGGTCTTTTGCGTCTTGCCTTTGCTCATTCAAGCATAAACCAACTAGACCAAGCAAGAGTTTTACTCGTGCAAAAGATTCCACGTTCCTGCCCCGCCTTCCGCCCTCGCATGCACAATATTGAGCCACGATTGTCGGCTGACTCTTGTAAGTCGGTTGTCAGCCTGTGCCAACGAGGCAAAAGTTTGTTTTGCCTGCCCGATTTTAAAAAAAATTTCTGCTAATTTCATCTGCTGTAGCCGATAGTCCATTGTAGCATGGTCAGTTAAAAGTGAAGTTAGTTGCATTAATAAAATAGGTAGAACAAACTAAGGCTGAAATATGGTCCTTTATATCTGAAAGTCTGTTGTGCATGGGTTCGTTGTAACAAGCGTTGATTGCATTATATTTGGGCATGGCAGTGCTAGGGTTAATTACTTTTACAAGAGAGTGCTAACAATCAGGTAACCCATTTGTGTCCAGTATTTGTCAAAATTGTGCGGGCTTTGTTGCCTTTGACCACCAAGCTGACTACAGGCTCTTTAATTCAGTTCCTGTGGTAGTTCCAACGCCCTGATGTACGGGAAGAACCATCCTGCTCCCCCTCCAAAGGTCTGGGATGTCAGGAGTGCCATGGGAAACTGCACTGCACACAAGACGACAAACACGGGGAGGGTGCGGCGGAGCCTGTGTACTACTGACAAAGGCTGTAGATTCCTGTTCTAGTTTATTTGGTCAGACATTAATACACTAAACAAGCAGACAGTAATGTAACTTGTTGTTGGGCTAGTTGACCCATATTTGCAGTGAAGTGGACATGAGGTAACGGGAGCAATCTATCAAGAATAAAGCCGCATCACATTTAATGGCACATTGTAAGTCCTGTGCCTGTGACTATTTGCTCCCTAGTATGTATCTGAATTCTGTGTGAGAGGGAAGACCCTTGCATGGGAGTTAATGGAAGCTTTTTATACCGGAAAGAACAAGAAGGCGTGTATCCGTGACACTTTTGTATTGTCAGCAATGAACAAATGCTTTTTTCTACAAAGAATGCTGTAATTTGGGTTGTTTCTTTATGCATTGCAAGATGACTACAGTATACCACGCCTCTTATGTACAGTGTGGTCTGCGCACCTTCCTTGTTTCTTTATGTGTACGCTGTAGGCTCCATATAAACTATCAGTTGCTAGCTGTGTCTAAGGTGTATGTGCTTGTTAAACCATCTAGTATGAGCAGACAGTGTTTACTGCATTGGTGTGTGACATGTTTATGTTAACAGCTATATTGAATACTTTGTCCTTTTTGTGTCATTGGCTTTTGCTGATTTCCCTCGGTCATTTCATTGCAGCTAATCATTTCTCTGGGATTCACACAGCCCGTGAAACTCCACTCCATCAAGTTTCAAGCACCTAGTAGTAAGCACTGAAACTTTCTTCATTGCCTTCATTTTTGTGTGTCTGAGAGCATTTATAAGCATATATAAGTGCTGTATCTGTCTGTTGGGCCTTTGCATTACGTTGCATACCTGCCACCCTGCGAAGGTTAAAACTCGTAAGAATCCGGGCACTCGCCAGCGTAGGGGGGTGTAGAACAGATTAATTTATATCTTGCCTTTTATGGGTTATGCACTTTACTAACAATGATTTAACTTTAAGTGTGGCGCAGAAGAAGCAGCAATGCAGCAATGCACAAGAATTAGTTGGAACAGCCACGACTGACTGGAAATGTATTGTTTTTAAATCACAGTAAATCCTTCAGCGACATTGCTGTTGTAGGTTTTGCCCTCTTCTGGGAACTTGTCTGTATCAACTTGCTCAAGGCAAGCACCCCTCTTGTACCCTTTCGCCATCGGAGGACTTCCAAGCGGAAGGTTCAGAGACCGTTGAGGCATAATCTATTTCATACAGCATTTTTCATAAAACTTGACGCAACGTCCATATAATCATAAAGCGAACCCAAATTCGTAAAACTTGAGAAAAATTTGGGAGAGTTGGCAAGTCTGACGTTGTCGTCACGCCACTTTCTCACCTGCAGCTTCACCCTACGATTACGTACTGCAGTGCAGCCCTCTTATAATGATACCACTTATAGCAATATATCGGTTATAGTAACAATGAGTCGACTTAAGAGTACAGTCGAACCCACTTATAACAGTATTCAAGTGCCACGAAAATTCCATTGTTATAACCAGTAATTGTAATCGTGTTGCATGAAAAAATTAAAATAGGGGAATGGCAGAGCTGATGTGAAAAAAACTATATTGGCGGGGAGGTGGGATTCCCTCCCCCACCACCTTCTTCCATCTGGCTGCTTATTGTGCTCACTCGTTTACTGCTTCCTGGGCGCTCCGCTCGCATATAACAAGCCGCGGCTGTTGGCGTTAAAGAATGGCACTGCTATAAGAACTGCAAAGAGTGGTCACGGGTGGCAAGCACTATGCAAGTACCACCGAGGCATCGCTTTGGTGGCCCAGAAAGACACCCTCTAAAAATTGTGAGACAGCTGCTGCGGCAGCCTGTCGGCTTGAGAAATCCAGAAGAAACGCTGAGGCGAGATCGCCACAAGCATCTCACCACAAGCGCCACAAGCATGGCTTGCACGAGAAAAACCCTATGTCGGTCAGGCTTGCATGCTTTATGCGAAGCTTGCTGACATCCTTCTCCACGGCATCCAGGTGTTCCACGAAGCACAGCGGAAGGCTCCTTACGAAAACAAAACCGCGGAGGGACTGAATCATCTGCAGGGCCTCCTATGAAGGCAACTTTGAGGCAGCCTGCCCTACCACGTCATCGCTACCGTTGTTGCCGTCTCTATCTGATGCAAGCACGTTCGCGACGACTGCCTCATCGGTTAGAAGCACTTAGCTTACAGATCTATAGTCATGTGCTTTCTTTTCACCGGCAATGTCGTGCATTGCCGATGATGCCTGGGCAGATCAGCCATCTTCCGTCTTGGCAGCGAGTCAAACGAGGCTGAGAAACCGTGTGGCCAAGAACGATTTCAACGCAACCAACAAAGACGAAAGCGAGCAGTTAAGCTGTTTGCAGAACTGCACTGAATGAGGAGCCAGTAAGCAACATGCAAGCAATCTGTGAGCAGCGCAGATGGTGCAGTCTATTCGTGTTTCGGATGGTGGGGCAGCAATGAGCTGTAGGCGCAGCGCATTAGTGTTTGGAGGACTGGAAGGGTGATGGGAGGGAGGCACATGGAGATGACTGGAAAATGAGCATGCAGCGGTTGTTTGAGCAACAGCCCATCACGCAGCAGCTTGAATTTCTTGTTTTCTTTTTCTTTTTCTTTTTTCTTTTTTTTTTTTTTGAGGATTGCGCATTTCATTGCTTTTTGACTCTGACACCCAGCAGCCAGACTTCATCATTATAACCGATGATGCGGCATCGGGGTATTGTAGTAAGTAAGCATAAAAAAGTTGAAGGTGCAGCAGCTTCTCATTGTTATAACTGATATATTGTTAAAACCGGTATCGTTATAAGTGGGTTCGACTGGATCAACTTATGCATTAGGGCTATGAAAAAAAAAATCAACATATATAACAATAATTTATTCACCACATATTAGATATAACAATCAAAATTTTGTCTTCTGAATGGTGTTGTCCATGCAGAACAATAGTGACATTTGCAATGCTAAATTCCCCTTAAACAAACAATACCAAAATGGGGCGAGAAGTTGCCTATGCGAATTCGTATCTGCTGCCATTACCACACAGCGGCACCAGCCGCTTCGCGTCCACAGTGCCCACGATCATGCTTCACTATGCTGTGGAACATATGCTCTACACTTGAGGAGAGACAGGAGGAAAAAAAGCAAAGAACGAAGTGGTGCCCACCCTTTCTTCAGCAAGTGCGGAAATGCGCTGCGGAAGCAGCCCTGAAGGCAGCGAGCAGGACAGTTAGTAGATGGTGCTGACAAAGTGTGAAGCTGTGTCGCTTGAGACAAAACTGCAAATTTTGCAAGACTCAAAGGAGTATGAACCCACACAAGAGTGCCACAATTATGATAGCTGCAACCAGCGGCCATACCAATCAGTGGGGACGGGGGGCTTTGTGCACCAGGGGGAAACCCCTCACGATAGCGAAGCCAACACAGTGAAAGCCGCTGCCGTTACCGAGCTGTGGGAGCGCATCACTACTGACGATGAAATAGGTGTTGCTTCGATGGAGGAGCTTCTGAGTGCGGATAGTGCTGCCCTGTTCTGCAAAGAGATATCCAATGGTGTGATTGTTGTCGCGACAGATGGCACTATTGTGCGATAGAGGCGACAACAGCAGCTGCAGTGATGATAAGACTGACAGTGGCCCACCTTTGACACCGACCCTGATCGAGTCGCTTATTTATTTCATGCAAGCTAAATTATTTCCGCCAGTTTTCGCACAGCAGCTGGACATGATGCACATCGCGGTTGTGAACCTGAAACTCCCACGAAAGCAAATGCATATTTCTGACTATTTCAGCGCAATTAACGCTTGACACGCAGTTTAGAGGTACATAAATAAACATTTTATTCTTCGCTGCCTACTTTCTGCGCCTAGTTTTAGCGGAAGCAGCAAATTTGGTTAGCTTTGAAGGTATGCGTAAGTTTGCTCTTTACGAACAAAGACCCTGGCAAGCTTCGAGTTTTCTCCACACGATTAAGGTGGGCAAGAGAGACATCGGTGAGCCATAGTAGCATGGCAGAGGAAAAGCCTGCAGATTGTCAGCAGTTTTACTGTGCTGCTAATCACGGTTCTCTAAGCCAATTTCGTCGTATTTTGCACGAAAAATGATGAATATCTGTGCTTGAGGGCCTGATGTGCACTTCTGTTATTTGAAAATGCAGAAAGTGGGTGTTTTCTACATTGAATCAACACTCTTTATTTTCTGACATAGTACAGTGATAGGGCGAAGGCACTGAAAGTGTCTGGAGCACAAGCGCACGGCTTCCACAGCACCCGCAAGGCAGTCTACGAGAAATATGCAAAATTCTGCACGTGTACTTCCCCACACACTCATTTGACCCACACATAATGGCAGAAATGGTCACCCTAGAAATGGAAATAAAACACAAACTGGGGCTGCTGTCCTTACCACCATCTTTGTTTTTTCTTTCTTTTTTTTACATCATTGCTGTTTGCAAGCTTGCCCCCAGCTCAGTGATGCCGTTAGCCGTAGGTTGGCCCTTTTGCATAGGACTACTCCAAAGTGTGGAAAAGCCTACATCCATTATTACGCACATTCATAGTTTTCTGCACCGCGCAGACTGATAGCTTCAAAGTCTGTGCTGGTACCCTGGAGGCCACTGTGGGAAATACTGTAGTGGTGGTAGGAGGTGACATTTATGTGCATTGCAAGTGGACTTTTCTTGAGAAGATGACGGAGTCTGCTGCTGTTGCAGGGAGCGAGTTCAGAGCCGGAGGACTCGTGGAAATCGGCTGACTTTTTCGTTGCTGTTGTTAGCAACCTGCAATATCTCCTTGTTTAATGCTAAATCACACATTCAGCATAGTGCAAGGGCTCAAATAGCGTCGCAGGAACCATTTTGCAGAGTAAAAATTTTTGTAACATTACTGCAGTTATTTTGGAAAATACAGTATAATAATCTGGACTAGCCATGTGGTAAGTGTATGCTTTATACTGTAGCATCAAAATCATAATTCGTAAGTGTCTGGCCATATGTTGATCTGGTCAGGCAAGCCACAGGGCACAGTGACTTGCATGTATGAGATGCACAAGCAGCACTAACATTCAAGTAAAGGGAAGCGTCGAAGTACTCATCTTTATAATGATTGCTTTTGATAGGAATAAGAGAATGGTGACAGCTTATCTAGTGTGCGCTAATATTTGTTTTTATGACTGTTCTTACAGCCACGGGTCCCAAGACTGTCAAGTTGTTCATCAACCAGCCCAGGACTCTTGGATTTGACCAAGCAGTTGGAATGGAGGCTGTGCAGATGCTTGAGTGCGTAGTCTTCCTTGTTGTGCACAAGAACCAAACTGCTCTGTGCTGGTGCTTTGGTTCAAGCAATGTTTATCAAATTCAGTTGTTTATTTGGGACTCTGCTCACAGATACCCTGAAACACTGCATAAGCGGGCAAACCAACACGAATTGAATCCCTCTGCTGCAGAATCGTCTAACTAAAGAAACATATTCATGGTGATAGAGAACTAGAAAAAGTATCTGCTAGAAGAGATACCTTCTAGGTATCACTTAAAGGTATCGTGCCAACTATCTTGTGCTCGGACCTTATTAGAGAGACATCATTATACAGTAAAATCTCATTTCTATGAACATCAGATTAACGAAGTTTGCAGATTTACAGATACATTAAATCCCTACCAAAATGCCTATATTTTCGGTGTAAAAAAATTTTCACTACTATGAATTTCAAATTACACAATATTGAAAAATAATGTACATAATTTAATCCCGCAATCATCAATATGTTTTGTTATTATGAAGTTCGATTGAAGTTTCAGTACGAAATCCCTGAAGCTTATACCTATCATCATCATCCGCAGCAGCAGCTATGTGCTGGGGAGCCCGTTCAACAGGTACAGGCGCAGCAGCATTGGCATCAACACGAGTGTCGCGTATGGTTGTATACTGTGTCGTAGGCCTAGTGTCACCACGTTGATAGCAATCGGCAGGAGCTGTGAAGTTATTGGCGGTGTGATTGTGTTGTGCTTTAGTTTTGCACACAATGAGTTCTCCTGGCCCCCGCATTAAAAAGAAGCGATGCAATTTTTTCCTCAAAGAAAAACTGGACATTCAGATGCAGCTGAATGCCAGAGAAAAGCAAGTGGGCCTGTGCAGGGAGCACAACATCACACCGTCAACAATAGCAACGATGCTTAAGTATTGGGACGAGATCATAAAGTTACATTGACACTCACCACCAGCTCCCTCAAAATACGCTTGCAGCTAGGCAACTACCAGAAGGTCGACGACGACATCCTCACGCGGTTTAAGGATGCTAGACAACACAATGTGCACTTGTCAGGCCCTATTATTTAAGAAAAGGCACGACAGTTCGCAGTCGCCTTGAACATCTCCGGTTTCGATGCAAGTGCTGGATGGCTTTATCGCTTCTGAGAAAGGAATGGAATTGCGTGGCGGGTTGCTTGTGGTGAAGAAAAGGCAGCAGATGACGAGAGGGCGGTTGTCTGGCAGAACGGGTGTTTTCAAGAGATCATGGAGTCTTTCTCTCCAGACGATGTTTTCAATGCCGATCAAACGGCGTGCTTTTATCAGCTGTCGCCTGATAAAGCAATGAACTTTAAAGGTGACAACTGCAATGGCAGAAGAAAATCACGTCTCTGCATATCTGCTCTGTCCTGTTGCAACTCCACAGGCACGGAAAAACTCAAGCCGCTAGTTGTTGGCAAGTCTGCTAAGATACACTGCTTGAAAAATGTGGTCTCATAGCCTTGCGACTACCGGGCAAACAAGAAAGCATGGATGATGCAAGAATTGTTGACGTAGTGGCTGCTGCAGCTCGACAACACAATGAAGAAGAAAGACTGAAAAAATTCTTATTGTTGACAATTGCTCGGCAGATAGAGTGAACGTGCGGCTGAGTAGTGTGCAACCTGAATTTATGCCCCGAATTGTACTTCTTTGCTACAACTTTTGGACCAGGGCATCATCATATCTGTGAAGGCCGAATTGCTGGAGTGTATTATGCAGCGCCTGCTGATTAATATTCAACTAAAGCTGCCCACAGGGGTCAACACCGTCAAGATGCAGGAATGCTTACACGGTCGTGGTGGAACGTCAAGGCAAGCACAATCAGCAACTGCTGGCGAAAGGCAGGCCTTTTGAAGGCTTCATCTGCACCACTAGGCTGTGAGGACACAGGGGAGCTCAACCCAGAACCGTGGAATGAGCTTGCCGAGAAGCTCCCTGTAGACACCGGGGTGACTTGTGATGATAACATTGCCAGCGACAGCGCAGCGGCTGCATCTGCGGATCTCACCAGCAAAGACATCGTGAATAAAGTGCGTGAGCAAGACGAATGGAGTAGTGGCAAAGACGATGCCGACACTCGATCAACACACGAAGAGGAAGAGATTGTTTCCAGCTCGGATGTTCTAGTTTTTCCAGAGAAGACCAGATCATTTCTCGGGCACTGTCCCCGATGACATTCAGAGGAAGGTCGAGGATGTGGAAACATTCATTCTGCAGCACTTGTTGTCTACTCGGCAGAAGAAGATACAGTGGAATCTCAGTGATACGAATTTCGTCGTGATACGAATTTTCAAAATTTCCCGTCCAAAGTGCATTGTATTTAATGTAAAATAATTTGGATGATCCCTGCATGTTTATCACTGCGGTGCAGGGGATACGAACACGCGAGCAGTGAGCAGGATCAGAACTTTCGTTGCGGCCGTGGATGCGCGCGGGCTCAAGAGCAATCAATCCTCCCCTGCCACAGTATGCCTCCTCTTGGCGTGTTTATAATAGCAGTGGGCAAGGTGCTGTTCTGAACAAACAGCACATTTCACCCTTCTATGCCTGTTCGTTCTCCCTGACCCCTCCCATATTTTATTTCCCTCTACCTACCTTCTCGCTGGCCCTTTCGTTTCCGCTGGCTGCATCTACGGTGCCTCTAGCTTCCTTTTTAGTATTTTTTTTTTAAATATAAACCATGGGCATGGCGGCAATCAAGCGTTTCCCCTCGTTTCTGACGTTGAGTACTCTCACCATTTCACTTGCACACAATGGGTATGCCGCCGCAGATTGGCCCGTTCACTCTGCAGACCAGCCAACCAGAGAGCCTGGTGGATGTGGTGGTGGTGGGCCGCTCGTGTGCACGCATCTGTTTCATGTGCACGCATCTGTTCACAAGCATCAATCCTCAAGAGCCATGTTAATTTCCAAGGTACAACATTGCGGAAGCAGAAAGCACTCTCTTTTTATGAAAAACTAGAACTTTTGAAGAACGTGGATGAGAAATCGAAGAAAAAGCACGCAGACCTCGCCAAGCAGTTAGGCCTAGTGCCGTCTACACTATCAACCTTTGTTAGTCGGCGCGACCAAATCATGCTCAATGTGCAGCGCTTTGGCATCAACAAAAAGGAGGCTAAAACTTCCCATTACAGCAAGTCAGGAGTTCTGACATAGTTAAAGAAGTAGAAGCAGGTGGTGTCAGCACTAATGCCTATGGGAAAAAGCCGCACTTTCGCTCGGCGTAAAAGATACTGAGGACTCCGGAGCATGGATGCACAGGTGTAAAGGAGTACTGACACAAAAATTTTCGATCTTGTTTTTTCCGCTGCAATAAGTAGCTAATGACCCAGTAATCGCGGCACGAAAGATCATTTGCTTCAAAGCAGGACAGGAAATTATTTGGAGTCTTGTTTGTAGCGACCAGTCAAAGCTTCGGTTTCAGAGAGCAACAAGATGGGTCAAAGAAGGAATGTAAACACAGCTGGGCACATGATCGCACAAAACTATGACGTACGCACGCCAGCACGCTTGCCGGCTTGCGAACTTCGTGTTGATGGCACGTCTGCGATGCATGCACGTGCTTTGTGATGTCCTCGCCATCGTCGTCGTCCTCGTTTTCATCCTCCAGCGGCGTCTATTTTCTGCAGGCGGGAGGCGCCGCCATATTAGACGTGGCCAACCACTTTTGATTGGGTCCACTACAAAGCAGCGACTCGGAAAGTGCGGCCAACGACAGCTATCAATATGCGTTCGCACCGCTGCAAGTAGTACGAACCATTCGTCGAGGGCACTTTGGGAATGAAGCATATTCCGGAGCAGGACACAAGGCGGGGTAAAAGTCAGCACAGCATCAAGCTTGGGGGTGCATAGCCTTAGTGGAAGATCGTCAGACTGCTCTAAGCTCGGCAGGTTTTGTTTATACCAGGTACACTCGAAATGAAACAAGCAAATCTGGCTGCTCTTCAGCAGGGTCCATTCTAAGGGACCAGTGGGGCGCACGAACTCGGACCACTTATGCAACTCATCGACGCCGACGGTAGCGAACAAACGAGCCAGGTGAGCTGGCGATCGCTGGGAAACGGCATAGCTCGCTGGCCGTCGAAGCCGAAGCCGACGGTCCTTGCAACCTGTCCGTAGCTCGTAATAAAGCACCTATATACGTCAACACAATCAACGTCTGCACATTTATGTTGCTCTTAAGTGTCAATACAATTAGTTTTCCAGATGCCATTGGTAGCAATGAGAAAACACGTTAGCCAGGCAAGCCCTTTCGCAGAGATTGTTGCAGTAGTGGCTGCGCTGACCGCTTGCAAGTAAAAATCACGACAATGATTTACTATTTCGTGCAACGTTTTATAGCATGCACACTTTCGAGGTCACTTTACTCGCAGTTATTTCATGTGGGAAACAAATTTTAGCCGATTTCTTGTGCTGCAGTCAGCGGTGCAAAAAAAAAACAACTCCGGGGCTATCGGAGCAGCGAGAAACTTGCTCGCAGGGCCCACCTCGATGGCAGCGTGAACTCGTGACGGAGTGTTTTCTCGCTTGTTTGCATTTGTTGCTTGATGTCGATGTCGCGAGGTGCTATGTTTTGTGGTTGGCTGCGCGCACGTGTACTTTAACATTGATTTTAAATGTTCTAAGCCATATTCGCAGTTATATTTTGCAGATGATATGTGTGTGCCCCCATAAATCGATCTCGCACGTTAACTCGACTTCGAATTTTTGTGTCAGTACTCCTTTAAAGCCAGGCATGGCCTTGCCTGCAAGACTGTCTGTGGCGAAGCTAAGAAGGTCGATGCCTCCACTGTTGAGGATTGGATGGCAGTAACACTGCTGGCTACGAAGCTCAAGACATTTGCACCGTGGACGAGGCTGGACTTTTTACAACCCGCAGTCCGAGAAGAGTTTATGTTTTAAAGGTGAACCCTACCAGGGTGAGCAAAAGAGCAAGCAGCGCATGGCTGTGCCGTTCTGCTGCAATGCCGATAGATCAAAGAAGTTGCAGCTGACAGTCATACGCAAATCACCCAGTTTGTTTGTCCAGAGTCTATAAGGTGGAGGAAATGATTATTAGTAGTGAAAGGGCAAGTCAAACATGTGCATCTTGAATTCCATGCCCTGATACAGGTGCACCACTGTATTATTAGTAGCGAAAGGGCAAGTCAAACATGTGCATCTTGAATTCCATGCACTGATACAGGTGCACCACTGTATCACCAACACCAGTGTGTTGTTACCGATTTTAGTGTATTTCTTGATCTTTCGATCGTTCTTGCACAGAAAATGTTCTCTAATCTGGCATGTTAAGCCTTTACTTACATTCAAACGAAATACTATGATCCTCAGTTAATGTTAGAGTACTAACAAAAAGCAGACCCTGTCATAATGTGGAACATTGTGGGTAGGCGATACTGTCAATCCTGGATATATTATTACTATATCATCGAGCGATGCTCAAGGAACGAGCCGCCGCGAGAACGGCGACGAAGTGGATCTGTGCCCTTGGCGCGAGTGAATGTCGGCCTGGCGCTGTGGCTCCAGTCCAGTGTAAATAGCCTGTAAATAGCCTCTTTCGTCTGTGTCTTTCTACACATAACATTCTGGTGGAAGTCAGCGATCCCTGTCCTTGCCACGGAACTCCAGAGTGGTCGGTACATCGAGCTTGTCACCATGCCAGCTTGTCACCCCTCCAACGGCTTCGGCTGGTCCGACTGCTCCAATCGTCACGGTTGCCCAATATCGCGACCCTGGTGTGTTCTCTGGCCTGGAGGGACAGGACGTTGACGACTGGATCAAGCTATATGAACATGCCAGCGCTAATAACGAGTGGGACCCAACTATTATGCTTGCCAATGTCATCTTTTATCTTGGCGGCACCCCCCCATGCGTGTGGTACCAGATGCGTGACGACGAGATAAGCAGTTGGAACACTTTCAAAGAATAGCTACGGGAACTGTTCGGCAACCCCATTGGCCGCAAGGTTGCCGCGAGAAAGGCTCTTGCGTCTCGTGTTCAGACATCTACAGAGCCGTACGTTTCATACATCTTCGACTTCTTGGCTCTATGCCGCAAAGCTGACAATGTTATGTCTGAATCAGATGAAGTGTCACATGTTCTAAAAGGCATCGCCGACGACGCTTTCAATTTGCTTGTTTTCGGCAACGTCTCGACAATCGACGCCGTCATTAAAGAATGCCGTCGCCTTGAACAAGCCAAGAGCCGCCGTATCAGGCACCACATCACGCGGCTACCCAACACCGCTGCTACGTCGACATGTGAGGGTCGACCGCGTCAGGCCACCACCTGTGACGACGTCACCCGTATTGTTCGCCGCGAATTCGAGGCCGCCTGTTCGCCAGCTTTCTCCACAATGCCTCCCGATCCGCCAGCAACCACCATTGCGATGATTCAGGCCGTCGTCAGACAGGAATTTAAGAACATTGGTCGGAACTCCGCGTGTTCCACGTCTCAACCCAACATTCCCCAGTTCTCTAGCGGTCCTCCTCGTCCCCGGCAGTACTTTTCTGCCACATATCACCGCAGCCTGTCTGAATGGCGTACCCCTGATGACAGACCAATCTGCTTCCACTGCTGTCGCATCGGCCATGTCGCCCGTCACTGCCGCAACCGATGGCCACCGCCTCCTCGGACATACGCCACCACTTATTCTCGCACCTTTGGACCTTCTGTTTCCTATGCCACCCACCATGAGCCCACTGCCTCTGATGCCCCTGCTCCGAACCTCCGCTACAGCCGCTCGCCCTCACCTCAATGCCGTCAGTCTCGTTCGCCCGAACTCCGCCGCTTTTCTTCGCCGCCTATCGCCTCCCGGGCCCAGCCGGAAAACTAGGCACTGCAGCTTCTGGAGGTGAAGCTGCGTTGTCGCCACTGCCCTCAAATCCTCTGCTCACATTAAACACGAACCAAAACCTTCTTGACGTTGAAGTCTATCCTGTCACGACACTCGTCGATACAGGGGCACATCTTTCTATTATGAGTGCTGCCTTCCGACGACGAATGAACAAGCTCCTCATCCCAGCGTCGTCCGCGTTGCGGATGGCGGTACTGAGCCTATCATCGGCATGTGTACAGCACGTGTTAGCATCGCCGGCTGCCACACTCCTGTCCTCTTCACCGTGATTGCTCATTGCCCCCACGACCTCATTCTCGGCCTTGATTTTCTCTCCATGCATTCTGCTCTTATTGACTGCTCTGCCACTACCCTTCGCCTTGAGTTGCTGATTCTCGCAGAAACTTCTGACGCACCCCAGTGCCACCTACGCCCCACAGGCTTTATTCGCCTGCCGCCAAAATCAATAGTCTATATTGAACTCTTGTCTTCCCCACCAGTCCCTGATGGCGAGTACCTCGTCACTCCTCTGCCCGACATTCCACTACAGTATGACGTTACCGTGCCTCACAGTATACTTACTATTACTGCGAACCGCACTTTCATGCCTATCTTTAACTTTGGATTGGCAAAGCAAATTATACCACAAGGTATTTGCCTTGCCAACGTTGATTGTCTCGGCGACCATCACGTGGCAACTTTATCGACCGATGCTTCTTGCGAGCTTAGCAGGCCCATTGTGCCAGCCTCGGCCGCCGATCCCAAGATACAGAAAATGGTTGCAACGGACCTGTCTTCTGCGCAGGCTGAAGACCTTTACCAAGTATTATCGTCCTACAGACATATTTTCGACTTCGACGATCGCCCTTTAGGTCAGATGCTCGCGGTCAAGCATTGGATTCTTACTGGTGATGCTACTCCTATTCACCGGCGACCATATCGAGTTTTTGCATCGGAACACCAAGTAATTCAATGTGAAGTGAACAAAATGCTAGACAAAAACATCATTGAGCCTACTTCGAGTCCCTGGGCATCACCTGTAGCGTTGGTTAAAAAGAAGGATGGCACGTGGCGCTTCTGTGTAGACTACCATCATCTGAACAAAATTACTAAGAAGGACGTCTACCCGCTCCCACGTATAGACGACGCCCTTGACTGCCTCCACGGTTCCAGCTATTTCTCTTCTATTGATCTTCGTTCTGGATACTGGCAGATTGCTGTTGATGATATCGACAGAGAAAAAACCACGTTCATCACACCTGATGGCCTATACCAATTTAAAGTAATGCCGTTTGGATTATGCAACGCCCCTGCCACCTTTGAGCGTATGATGGACTCCTTGGTCCGAGGTTTCAAATGGTCCACATGTCTCTGCTACCTCGACGATGCCATCATCTTCTCGCCCACGTTCGACACTCACCTTGAGCGTCTAACAGCTATACTTGATGTATTTCGAAAGGCGAAGCTACAACTTAACTCGTCCAAATGTCGTTTCAGCCGCCACCAAATTACTGTTCTGGGCCACCTCGTTGACGCTTCCGGAGTACAGCCTGATCCCGACAAAACTCGCGCTGTCCGAGACTTTCCGGTTCCGAAGACAGCCGCAGATGTTTGAAGTTTTGTAGGGCTATGCTCGTACTCTCGTCGTTTTATTCAAGATCTTGGGGCAATTGCTAGACCCCTCACTAATGTTTTGAAGAAAGGCGCACAATTCTCGTGGGGTACTGCAGAAGCCACCGCCTTCTCTCGTCTCGTTACTCTTCTCTCCTCACCACCCATTCTCGCCCACTTCGACCCTGATGCCCCTACAGAATTGCGTACAGATGCCAGTGGTCATGGCGTAGGTGCCGTCTTAGCCCAGCGTCAGCGTGGCCAGGATCGTGTTATTGCTTATGCGAGCCGCCTCCTCACACCATCGGAGCGCAACTATTCCATTACGGAACGAGAATGCTTTGCTGTAGTCTGGGCGGCTGCGAAGTTCCGTCCTTACCTTTACGGTCGCCCTTTTTCCGTAGTCACTCACCATCATGCTCTCTGCTGGCTCTCATCGCTAAGAGATCCTACAGGCCGGCTTGGTCGATGGGCTTTGAGGCTACAAGAATTTCCATATTCCGTGGTCTACAAGTCTGGCCGCCTGCACCAAGACGCTGACAGCTTGTAGCGTTACCCTGTTGACGACCCTGACTCCTCCAATATTACCAGTGCTGCTTGCGTATTCTCTGTGTCGGAGCTGCTTCATTTCGCCGACGGGCAACGTCATGACGCCTACATCAGGGCACTCATAGACCGTTTTGAACACTGGCCGACGCCACACTACGCCTCTTCGTCTTCCGCAACGGTACTCTGTACCATCGTAACCTTCATATGGACGGCTCTGAGTTCCTACTTGTCATACCTAAACACCTCCGCTCAACTGTTCTAGAAGAGCTTCACGACGCACCAACAGCAGGACACCTCGGCGTATCTTGAACCTATGACCGTGTACGTCGCCGTTTTTTCTGGCCGGGCCTTGCCCGTTCCGTACGACGTTACGTTGCCGCTTGTGAACTTTGCCAACGACGCAAGAAACCTTCCCAGCTCCCCGCTGGTTAGCTGCAGCCGCTCAACATCCCTGCCGAGCCCTTCCATCGTGTCGGCTTAGACCTTCTCGGCCCGTTTCCAGAATCTACATCAGGAAACAAGTGGGTTGCAGTCGCGGCAGACTACGCGACCCGCTACGCCGTAACCCGCGCTCTTCTGACCAGTTGCGCAACTGATGTTGCGGACTTCCTCCTGCATGATATCATTTTGATTCATGGTGCTCCGCGTCAATTGCTAACAGACCGTGGCCGTACGTTCTTAGCCAAAGTCATTGACGAGATCATGCGTGCCTGCTCAATACAGCATAAATTTACCACCTCCTACCACCCTCAAACGAACGGCCTCACTGAGCGTTTTAACCGCACCCTTACAGACATGCTATCCAAATATGTTTCAGACGACCACCGTGACTGGGACCAGGCTCTACCTTACATCACCTTTGCGTACAACTCTTCCCGTATCGACACTGCTGGCTTTTCTCCTTTTTACCTCTTGTATGGCCGTGAACCAACGCTACCACTGGACACTGTGCTTCCGTCCACCACAGCATCAACTAGTGCTTATGCCCGTGATGCTATCACCCATGCTGACTATGCTCGCCAACTTGCGCGCGCTCCTCTACAAGTCTCTCAAGACAAACAAAAGCAGCGCTGTGACCTCCGTCACCGTGATGTCAATTTTGTGCCCGGCACCCTCGTGTTGCTTTGGTCACCATCGCATAAAGTTGGCCTTTGTGAAAAACTGCTTTCCTGCTACATGGGCCCATATCGCGTGCTTCGCCAAGTGACCGATGTCACCTACGAAATCGTTCCAGCCACGCCCACTACGTCCTCTGTTGTGACAACCAGTGACATTGTCCACGTCGCCTGACTCAAACCCTACAACTCTCCACGCCCCTTGGATATTTAACAGCACCGTGACGGCGCTTTTGCCGCCGGGGGGTAGTATTGCGATATCATCGAGCGATGCTCAAGGGACGAGCCGGCGCGAGAACAACGACGAAGTGGGTCTGTGCCCTTGGCGCGAGTGAATGTCGGCCTGGCGCTCTGGCTCCAGTCCAGTGTAAATAGCCTCTTTCGTCTGTGTCTTTCTACACATAACAATATCAAACTGCGGCATGTCAAACATTTGTGAGATTTCCTTGGAAATTCCATGAAAAAGTACAGCACTGCTCTAAGCATATGCAGAACTCCCATTTGCTCCATATTTGATATATTGAACACTGCACCGCACTGTGCCCCTGCAAGTTTGCTCCTCCTATCACTTTTGCATCAGCGGAAATATTAATGCCAACAAAACAGCACTGTTTTGGCAGATACTGTCAAGCAAGGCATTGAGCAAGGTGCGTGCCTCAAGCTGAGGAGGGCTAGTGCAGAAAGTTTATTTGCGCACCACAATTGTGGACTTGCTTTAATCAGCTTCACCGCAACAAAGCCGTGTGATGCGTTGAAGCGAACTATTAGGGGAAATAATGAAATGTCGTGCAGTGAAGCATACTACCTGTGGCCATTTGTTATCACCACCTGAATACAACGTCGCTAATCAAGTCAGCGAATACCACAACGAAAGAATAAAATTTGTGAACGCTTCGGGTTTTCAGTAACATTTGGCAACAGTGTACAGTAACGCATCATGTGCAGATCTCGCATATGCAAATGATACACGTGCTGGCTGTGCACTTTACTGCTAGCCACAGGCGTTATCAGCGAGAGTGGGCATTGTGGTCATAATGGCTTCAGCTCCGTTATCTATACACTGAAGGAACACAGTGCTGCATGGTTCGTGTGTGACATTCAGTGCATGCTTAAGAATCACCTCATTGTTTATATACACATATAATAGGGTGTTCCTTTTTAACATTAAAATATTTTTTTAGTATCGCTGCCACGCTGCAGATTCGCATCTCAACCTCTTGCAAATAGAAAATGGGTGGAACTGTGTCGTGTAATCTCCCTGTTGGTCACTGTAGGTATGGTGCACGGACGTACAGCAAGGCATACTTGCATGGTATTAAGAGATCAGTGGTCTGTAAATCTATTTGGACACCAGATGGAGATGATGTCGCATAAATGGGCATTCTCACTCCTATTTTTTGAAGTGCTCATCATCAGCACAAACACATTTTAGGGTGTACTGCTTTCACATATAAATGATTCCTCTTGTTGAACCTAGTTTTTCATGGCAGTTTATGTTTTCGATACAATATTTCAAAATAACCAATGATTTTTGTTGGTCCAGAGACATTTGTTATACCGAGATTTCACATGAGTTGTACACTTGAACCTCGTTACAGTGAAATAATGATTGTAGCAATGTAAATGCAATTCCCCTCTAAATTCCCATAGACAACCATGCACTTTAAAACTCACTTTAACAAAGTACAGTGAAACCTCACTAAACCGTAGTTGGCCGGAGCTTGGAAAAAGTATGCACTTAACGGTAGTACTGCTTAACCGAAATAGCATGAGATCACCCACTTACCTGTCAAAAATGGAACTCGGAGAGAGTGCGATGAAAGGGGGAAAAAACTTGCAGTATTTATTCACTTCGCGCGATTAAGTGTTATTTTTGTTTGATGCCTCGGTGACCTAGCAGCGACGACAGCGGCCTCAAACTTACTGAAGCTGCGAGCCAGCCCCCTCTTCTCGGCAAACACTCGCATGGCAGATTACTCATTGGCATTATGCATTCTCCATGCACGCCCGCGGTAGCACTGCAGAAGTCGCGGGGCGCCTTTTTCATTGCGGTGTGCTGTTATGTCGCGACGATTGCATTCATGAGGCTGGCGTAATGCGCACCTTCTGCCACTGTTGGGCCTGAATCGCCCGTGCTGTTGCTTTCTCTGTCGTCCTCATCACTGTCGCTAGTCGACACTTCAGCAACAACAGAGGCAGCGATGGCGAAAAGTCGAACCTCGTAGTGGACATCTCTTTGGGGTCGCAGCAGCGCTGCCGAGCAACTTATTCACATTCCAAATGCCACATACCATACTCAACAGTAGATCCCTGTAACGTGCCAGCGCTGACTTCGTGTCACATTTGATAGCACGAACAATGTCTAATTTTTCTTCCATGCTGAGCACCCGGCGTCTTTTTTATCTGAGCTTCGGATTGATGCGAGTCCTTGGTTGCACAATGGCACAACGCTCTCTGGCACGGCACCGAAATGCTGTTAATGTTGATATGGCTTCACACGCAAACGCACAGGGCGCTTGCAGGCCGTTGTTCTGTTCTCGGAGGCTTGTTGTTCTTCCGGGCCACCTGATAAAGACGACGCACCACCGTGTTTGCACGACAAAAAGTGGAAACACTACATGTTAACCAATACGTACGCAGTAAGCTGGTACCGTTTATGCAGATACAAAACACATTATGTTCAATGGCCGCTGAGTCGGGGATTTGACTTTACCACTTTTAAAACGAAACTACTGTTTAAGCGGGTGTGCTTTAACGAGGTTTTACTGTAATATTGTCCTGCCTATGGATATAATAAACTGGATTCGTCTCCGAAAAAAAAAAAAAAAAAAGCCTACTGTTGCACACTGAGCATATCGCTTTCCGTCAGATTCGGCACTCGTTCGACATTGCAGTTCACGATTCCCATGTCAAATACTACACCGTCAGGCAACTCTGCTATTTGTCACCCCCATGCATAGCTGTGTGCACAGGGACTGCGCACAAGCAGCAACTCATCACTGGCCACACAGGCCAGTGATACTACACAGGCCACAAACACCTGTTCTGAATTGTTGTGTTTCATGTTGTTCAGATTATGGAACATGGTAACCCATTTTACCAAATAGGGATTTCTAATTCTTGCTGATTGACTTCATGCAGGCTCACTGGTAAGGACGTTGAGGAGGGAGCAGTCATGCCTCTACGTTTCGTGAAGTTCCAGAATGTGCAGAACCTGCAGGTAGGTCGTCTTCTGTTGTGTTACCTCAAGGGAGCAATGCTGGATGTAGTGATAAGCAATGGTTGAATAAAAAATGTCACTGGAGCCAATATTTCACCAAAGGGACTTGTCTTTGTCAGGGCAGCACCAACTAACCAGTTAGGACCGACCATGACTATAACAAGGCATCTGTATACAAGACTTTTGATGTAATAGACCACTCACTTTATTTAATCATCCTGTGCTAGGCACATAAAAAAATCTTTGCTTTTAACTGGTGTTGGTGCTTGCACTTGGGTTTCGTTGCCTTTACTTTCTACTCAGACATTATATCTTCTGTAAATGTGTAAACGGTGCCTAGAGTGCACAGGGCACCCTAATAGTTCCAGTGGCCATGCTAGCAAGCCTGGCATTTTCTTCCTTTTCATTTAAGTCATTAAGTGCATACAGGTTAATTCTAGGGGTGTCTTTATAATTGAATATCACCAAATCGAATTGAATACAGTCACCAACATATTTTTTCGACTCCATAAGTTCAGACTTGAAGGGTATTCTGGGCTTCTTAAATGCACCGTCACGGTTCCTATCGAGCTAACGCATTTTTGCAACCAATTTTCCGGACGAATTTAGGCCATAAAGTTCGATTTTCCAAACTTAATTGCTCATTCCGAGCCACGCTACCAGATCTTACCATGTTGGATTCCTCACCGGCTTGGCTTCCAGTAGTCTGCTTTATAGCCTCCAAGATAGGGAGGTGCACGCTGTGCGCCATCGTCTCGTCTCGGAGGCCATGCCCGCTCTTCCTTAGCTGGCAAATTGCTCCAGGGGGTGGCACTTTTTCTTTTTTTTTTCATTTTTCAGTCAGCACAGTCATCATAATCACTTTTTCATTTCTTTTCATTTATTGAACCCTCAGGGCCAAAGGCATTAAAGAGGGGAGTGGTTACAAAACAAAAATACATAAATAGATACAATGCATATTACAGCACAAGTATTATCATCCTCCTGTTATACAATGTTAGCTAGTGCAGAATGAAAATGCTGGTTATCAATTATGTCGACGATATCTGTGGGAAGACGGTTCCATTCACGTGATGTACAAGGCAAGAAAGACTGAAATGCAGTTTTAGTGTTACATGTTTCAATGCCAACTTTGTGATTATGATCAATGCGATTTGACACATATCTGGGGGACGGAATGAAGGAATCGCGTCGCGAGTCCGGTTGCTATTGTGCATGTGGTGTATCCTCAGAGCAGGTGTGTCTTGGAGATGTCGCATCTTTGTGCGTGTTTGTGCGGCTTCACGTTTGTGTGAGCGGTGCCACCTCTTGTGTTTCGCAAGAGCCAAGTGGTGCTAAGTAACGTGGCTTGTTTCTCCATTCTCCGTTGGCGGAGGTTGATATTCTTTTAATTCCCTCTAAGCCTAAAAAGTTTCTTTATTTTTCGGGGGGGGGGGGGGGGGGACGAGTTTTTCAGATTGTTCAATTCTTTAGGCTATTTTTAGGTCTTTGCGAGGTCCAGAAAATTGGTTGGCGACTGTAGGAGATGGTCGAATAATTCAATTTCTGAATTGAGTATCTGCTATGCGATTTTTCGCATATTCAATATATTCGGCGCAGAGACCTGCGCAGTACCACATGTTGCGTGTGCCACAGACCCCTTCATGCTCGACGATATCCTAGTCAACATTTCACTTTATTTTCGGCGTTAAAGGAGTGCTGAGTGCGCTGCGGTAGCAGGAATTGTCACTGTGAGTGCTCCATGACGTTTGCCTGATGCCAGGATTGCACACACAGCGGCTGAAAGCCACAATCTGCAGACTGGCACCATGTCAGCCGGGTTCGCCTGTCGGTACAAGGTTTGTCCGGGTCGACAGCACTGGTCGAAAAGATAATGCGACACGGACAGAGGGAGTGGCAACAAAAGCAGCACGTATTTCATGAAGTACCAAAGCACGTGTGAAGATTGGGCCGTTTATAGCTACCAATGTGTATGCAGTTCGTGCTGGATATGCGGTGACGCACTTCACGCCATTTTCAGGACCGCCAATCTAACCTGTACATGTGATCTTGGGACTGATCACTAATGAGTCATCCTCAAGCATTCTGCGACAGCTTGCAGCTTGTTAACAAATTGGCCAGCAGTCAATATTCATGACAGCTGCACTGCCTGGGCCGTTAGGCCTAATCGACACTGCTTCAACGGGTGTCGGTGACTGAAGTTACGGTTTGAAGCTGAATCGACGCAGATATATTTGCAGCAGCCACCTGACATTCAAGTCCTGGCTTGCCATGCTGGCTTACTTCATTCTTGAGGTCATTTGTATGCCATTACATATAGTGGGCAGAGTGTCATCAAGTTCTTGTTGTGATCTTAATTCAGTCGTTCAATTCTCTGTCTAAATTATTTAGCAAGTCGCCACAATCATTTTTTTTTTTACAGTGAATGTGAGCCTTGGCCTATTTTGTCACAAAAATGAAACCCGAATGAAACAACAGTGTATTTACAAAAGATAATGCTGCCACTCCCCTTCAGCCAAGCTGGATTGAACTTAATAAAGCACTGCTGCTTTTCCTGACACATCTGTAATGGCACGTTCACAGAGAAACTGTCTATCGTGCAGAGCTGTGCGATAGTCTCAGGATGTCAACCACTTGGGAAAACTGGGTATTCTCGGGGATTTTGAATAGTCCGAAAATACTCAGGGAAAACTCAGGGAATTTGTGCTTCCGTGAGGAAAAATTTGCTGTAATTTTATTGAAAGGGAACGAAAGTTGCGGTAATGCTGGCTCGAGTCACACAGAGGAATCGTAACTAATCATCTTTGACACAGTGTCATCGGCTGGAAGAGTTGCCAGTGTACAGTCAACGACTGACTTTCCAGACGCCCGACAATTCGGACGGCTTTACGGCACAACCACATACTCCACAGAGTCAATATATAGGAACGGCTGAAATTTCGGACGCGAGAACCCTTCGCCGTCCGATGGTATTAACTTTTTGCCGTGACCACAGGTCCGAAACGGCATTAACCAAAGCCACCACTGCTGCCATTTGATGTTCTCTATTAAGCATCTTGCCATTATGTGCCGCATCTTTTCATTAAAAGAATTAGCCACGGTCAGCAGTGGCATTGTCTTCTTTGTGGTCCTCGCAATTGGCTTCGAAGCTTGGAAAGCATGGCACATTGCATAAGCCGGTTCCCAAAAGTCAGCTTCGCCTCAACACAGAAATTTTACGCGGTGAAGCATAAGCTTGGGAAGGGGCAATTGCATGGCACACAGTATTATTCCTTAATTATACATGCGTGCACCCACCATCTCATGTCACAGTACAAGCATTGATATGCCTAATAAGTCTACTGTCAAGGCCTTCAAAGCTGTTTCAGATGGGCTTGTGGTGACCGGAGCTCTTAAGAGCAATGTCACGTGGCGCATTTTCAATCGCAGTCAAGCCAAATCAGGGTCGAATTTCTCTGTGGCGATCAGCCCTTTTGCACAAGCTGCAGGAGGGATCCAATAGGGTCTTGGTTGGGTAACTTAGGGCATGCAGAAGGCAGCATGGAGTAAAATTTTTCTGTTCTGTTGCACCTTCCATAGCTCCATGATGGCAGTGCTGCTTGCAGTTGATAACGGGCATAAGCAGCCTGGAGTAAAAGAGTACGCCAATGGAGAGGGTCGCTGGCTCACTTGGCATGAATAAGCCCCCTGAATAAAACTACAAACATGGCAACATCCTTTAATCTTGCTGCCCGAGCAAGTGATCGAGGGTAGGTGAAGAGGTCTGGGGCTCATCTGTTTACAAACGACGGTTTACTGCGCTTACAAAAAATGTGATTGGCAGTGCCTGCGCCATTTGCAAATGGCTAATGCGAGCAGGTTCCACGCCTATCCTGTCCGCTCTGTCATAATCCCATGTTCTGATTGGTTTGCGACAAGCAGTGCCTCTTTCCAGCGACAAAAATTGGTCTCAGACCGATCAGCACAACAAGAGATTTTTGCTGTCACACGACGTTGACTGACGTCATTTTTTCAGTCACCGTTGCTGTCTCTGATGGGAAATTTCCCAGTGTGAATGGGGCATAAGGGCGGGGCAAGAAAAATAAAAGCTTTAGCAGACGGACATACAGTTGAACCAGTTTATAATGAACTCGATAGTTCCACGAAAAGGGGTCGTATCAGTAGTTCGTTATGTGTAAACTTGCCCTTCAAAATGCACAAAAGTTTACGAAAATGAAGTGGCATTGGGGGGGGGGGGCAGCTATAATTCGACATTGCCCTAAAATCAGATTTTCAGTATCTCTTATTCTTGTTCTGGTACTTGCCCACATCTAGCTGCAAGTTATTGTTAAAAACAGCATCTGAAAGGGAAAAACATCATTGTATCTCTTTTTAAATGGCGTCTGGCTAGTTCCGATCACATGCCATTTCGAAACTATGAGCGCAGCCGCTGCCATTTTATCTTTGAGGACTTGGGACATACAGTGAAACGTTGTGACTATAACAGAGTTGTTAAAATCTGCAAATTGCTTCATTATATTGAAATTCTATCTTATATGCAAATAAGCACGGTCACTGATGGATTTTTCTTTCACAAAAGGGGCCACAATGTTTTGGGAATTATCAGCGAACTGGAAAAAAGCTAACAGATTGGAAAAGCTATTCCAATCTGTTTTTATTCCAAATCGGCCATTAGCACTCCATGATAGGTGAAAGTGGCTCGGGCTCTGCCCATATGGGTGTGGAACCCGCCCATATGGGCTTGACCCGAACCATTCTGACCTATCAGGGAGGGCCAATGGCCAATTTATAGTAAAAGCAGATTGGAATAGTTTTACAAAATAGGGGCCCAGAAGGCATGCCACTGTGTGCCCAGTTCGTTCACACTTCCGTGCTTCGGAACTTCACATGCACCTTCCTTTTAAACCACTACAAGGTTTGCTGTGTTTTTTATAACAGCATGGCACCTTTCAAAATGCTCGTTATATCTGGATGCAGTTTCAATGGGCAGGGTCAAAAAATCGTAAATTTAGTAAAATGTGATCGTTATAGGTGAGCTTGAATGTACCAGCTTTTATTTTACACCATTAGATGTTGTGGGTTCTGTCAGCTCTTGACCCTTGTGTTACTTTCTTTTGCATCCCTTCTTGTCCTCCCATTGACTTAATTCTCTGCCTTCGTCACTCCTTTGTTCTTGTAATTAAAGTGGACTGTGCACCTAGCTTTCTGTAGTCCCACCATTTCAATATATCCAATGGAGCGTACATCACTGATGGCACACACTTGAATTGAGGCACGCAAATTATTTAGAGGGGTGATGAGGCAGGTGTAACAATCATAGGTAATGCACACAACTACTTTCTCCTTAATGAAATTGGCCAATGTTCTTTCTGTGTGTTAGGCATAACAATTTAACATTGGAGGAGCATGCCATTATCTTTTTAAGGATGTAGTCATGCTTCCTATACTAGCATATCTGCCCTTCATCACCTGTTAAAATTAGTTTTGCGTCACTCTGTGAGTATAAAGGGCAAAAGAACTGACAATGTCCGTGCATTGTTGAGAGCCAAGCAGCAATTTAAGGCCAGACATAAGAAAATAACCCGTAGTGCGGACTTTTCGTAAAGTATCAATGTCAGCTTTTCTACAAAATCGACATTCCTTCCTCGGATTCTATGGTGAACAAATAGAGGTTAAGTTAAACAATAATTACTAGAAAGTACTCTGGTGCTGCAGTCGTTCAGCCACCATGGGAATGGTGAGAAGTGCATGGATTTGCCTGATCTTAGAGTATGTGGATTCAGACGTTCTGGTGGCTTTGTTTATTACCATATTTATGCGAATCTAGGCCGATAGTTTTTCTTTCAAATAATCATATTCCAAGCTCTAGGTTCGGCTTAGATTTGAGGATTTTAAAAAATGCACCAGTTTTTCATTGAAACCGCTAAATATGGTGCATAGCTAGCGCCGTCTAGAAAAGTCAGTATCGCAGCCACTACTAGCCGTGCCAGTAGCCAACTCTACACAAGCGAGGTCGCCATTTTGACCTGTGTCGTGTCGACCGTATCGGTGTGCGGCGTGGTGTTATCGTGATGGCACCAAGCGGGAGATGCCACTACAGTGCTGCTTTCAAACGAAAAGTTGTGATAGCCACAGAGGCATCGTCGAACCTTCAAGCCAGGTGGGACTTCAGTGTCGATGAGAAAAATGTTCGTCGTTGGAGGGGACAACGACAGCAGCTTTTTGCATGCACCGCAACGAGGATGGCATTTAGCGGACCAAAGAAAGGCCGTCGCCACGAAGTGGAGACAGTTTTGGCCGACTTTGTTCGGACGCAGAGAGCAGCTGCCCTTCCAGTGACAACAGAAGTGCTCCAAGTGAAAGCTAGGGAACTTTCGAGGGAGCGAGGCCTAACGCCAAAGGATTTCAAAGCCAGCCGGGGCTGGAGTCAGAAATTCATAAAGCGCTTCGGCTTCAGCCTCCGACATCGCACTTCAATCACCCAGAAGCTGCCAAGTGATTTCGAAGAAAAGCTGATAACTTTTCAGCGCTACGTGCTGCGAAAGAGAAAAGTGGCAGGCTACAACCTTGGGCAAATCGGCAATGCCGACCAGACTGCTGTGTACTTTGATATGCTAGTGGCGTACACCGCGAATGAAAAGGGTGCCAAGGAGGTGAAGGTGCACTCTTCAGGCTACGAGAAGCAGCGCGCAACTGTGATGCTGTGCTGCACAGCTGATGGACATAAACTCCCTCCTTATATGATATTTAAAAGGAAGACGCTGCCTGCTCGAGAAACTTTCCCAAGAAATGTCATTGTGCGGGCATATGAGAACGGGTGGATGACAGGTGCGATGGTGGAAGAGTGGGTTAAAATTGTGTGGCGATGGCTTCCAGTACCCTTTTTGACAAAGAACTCGCTCCTTGTCGTCGACTCTTACCGTGGGCACTTGACCACCAGCGTGAAGGCTTTAGGAATTTAGGAGGTCAGCTTAGAATCGGAGTCGGCCTAGATTCGAGTAAATACGGTACATTTTTTATGCCTTCATTGTCGGGAATTTTAGACTAGTCTATACTTTTCGAAGTGCAGAAGATGCTACAAACATGCACAATTGTTACTAATTGTGACAATTCAGCTTGTCGAGATGGCCAAATCGAAGCACGCCAAATGTCTCAAGGCATTAGCTTGCGCGCAATAAATTCATAAGGGCGTTATATGTCACTTGTCGATGCATACGTTCGTGGCATAATGGTTTGAGTATCGGGCTTCTGTGCTAGAGATGCTGTGCACAAATCCTGCCGTTGGACAATTTCAGTAATGTTTATTTAGTTATTTGTCACACAGCATTTTGTTGAAAATGACAAGTTTACAAAGTCATGAATCCATTTGCAGCCAGAAAGATGAGGTTTAGGCAGATCCATATGCAGTCAATGTCCAATTTCCCGGATGCCCTATAATTCGGACTCCTTCGCGGTACCTTCAGGTACCCCATAGAGCCAGTCTATAAAGATGCCTAAAACTTCGGATGCTCAAACCCTTTGCCGTCCGATTTTTCGAACCTTTTACCACTAACTGCAGGTCCAAAGCAGCATTCATCGCTGCCATTTTGATTATCTCGCAGCCTCAAACCCCAAAGTTTGCACGCCGATCAGCTAGCTGTGGCCAGCCACGTCACCGCAGCCACTGTATCGTATTGAAACCTCAAACCAGCGGCATGCCAATCTATCGGCAGCCGTAGCTAGCTGTAGGTGTGGACATAGCCTTTCGTGTTAATCCAAATGCTTTTTGGTTAGCTTTCTGATAGGTCATGTTATCGTGTTGTGCTGCTGTGCGCTCTCTTCAGTGTTCGCTTTAAAGCTTCCTGCTGTTTGGGGCTGTGCTTTTCATCGAGCGGATTCGACACTGACAGTGATGATGCCGACTACATCTTCGTCATCTTCGCCCATGGCCTCGAAACCCGCAAATGCCTGCTGTAGGCTGGCAATGTAAAAGAAAATGGCCATCATCAAGCAAGTTGAAAGCGGCCGGTGACAAGCCGATAAGGCCAAGGACTTCGGAATTTCAAAGCAAACAGTTTCAAATTTCCTGAAAAACAAGTTGCAGATCTTGGAAGTGGCCAGATAGCCAACCGGGGCTCAAAAATATAATGGGAGTCGGGGTGCTTGCCCAAAGCATGTGGCTAAATATCATGATTGCTAAGTGAATCCTGGTCTCATGTTACATCTTGAAGCAAAGGGCAGAAGCTGTTGTGCTTCAAATGGACATTGAGGACTTCAAGTTCAGCAATGAGTGGCTCAGAAATTTCAAGAATCACAATGACCTGAAGTACAATAATATGTGCAGCAAAAGCGACGCTGTCGACAATTCAGCTGTTGTGCAGTATCGGAATGTAACGCTGCATTCTTTGTTGCAGAAGTTTGTGCCTGAGAACATATTCCGCTGTGATGAAACTGGATTGTTCTAGACAATGCTCCCAGAGAAGATGCTTGCATTTGCTAGTATCCTCTGCCATGGCGGCAAACACAGCAAAGAGCGGCTGTCCGTCCTCGTTAGCAGCAACGTGTCAGGCAGGCAGAAGCATCTGATAATCAAAGAATCTAAGGTTTTTTAAGGGCACACCCTACCTGTTCAGTACAAGGTCAATAAGAAAGCCTGGATGACAAAGCAGTTCTTCGAAGTGTGCATTCGCAAGTTGCACAGAAGGTTCGAATAGCAGAATAAAAGAGTTCTGCTCTTTGTGGATAACTGTGCTGCGCATGGCCACATCAAAGATCTAAAAGCTATACAGGTGGAATTTCTGCCGCCGAACGCCACATCATTCCTGCAGCCGATAAACCAAGGCGTGATCCACAACCTAAAGCTTCTTTACAGGTCGTGCATGCTCAACCGCATAGTGCTGGGCTTAGACACTGGCAAAAGTTACACAGTTGACCTAAGGTCGGCTATTAGCATGCTTGCAGACTCGTGAAAGACTGTTACACAAGAGACGCTTCGCAACTGCTTTCACCACGCTGGCTTCACACTTGGCACCGAGACGGCTGACTCGCCCGGAGAGAACGACAGCGTGTATGATCTATCTCCTTCCATAGACTTTGTGTTCGACGACCTGTGCGCCGCTGACTTTTCTATTCCAGCCAGGGATAACTTTTGAAGGATTCACCGACACCGATAAAGATATCAGATTCTGTGCAGAGTTAACCAATGATGAAATCGTCCGTCAAGTGATGGTGAATTTGGACCACTCCGACACTGAGAATGAAGAGCCACCACCTGCTCAGCCGACGAGCTCCGAGCTGACTTGAGTACTTAAGATGCTGTGATCAGTGTACAGCAATGATATGACCCTGGCTGAAATGGAAGCAAACATAATCGCGTGCAAGCAGAACACCATGCCAAAGAGGATCAACGATTTTTTCACACCGCTAAGGCAGTAGTAATAGGCAGTGTTGGCCCAGCTCAAGATAATGCCGGCGACATTGACGGCACCTGTTGATGGATTTTTATTTTTTATTTTTATAAACAGCTCTTTTCAGAGCCACCTCAGTGATGCATTGGCAGAGTTGTGCAAGTCTGATACTCCATCCTTGACCCCCTCCATCCAAGAAATACCTATAAAATGGTGTGTTTTCTGCATGCATTTGATTTTTCGTTTGTTTCCGTGGGCATTTGGGAGTCAGAAAAACTGAACGTTGACTGTAATTCTCATAATTCCCATGCTGGCTGAACCGTCCCCATTGCAGCTTCTGCGGACACAAGCACCAGAGTTCCTTCTATAATTATTGCATGAAACTCTATCTCAGCAATAGAGGTGTGCAGCTCGCGCTTGTCTGACGTCCGCGCGCTTTGCTCTTTGCACCTATGTTGGCTGCGGTAGGCGTGCAGTGTGAATCCATATCCTTCGAAGCTGTGGCTCTGCTGGAAAGGTGCAACACGTCTTGTCTCACCCAACAAGACTTTTCTCACACCCTTGCATGCAGCAGTTAGAGCTATTGTCCTGCATTGTGCCAGGTCCTTCACTGATTGCATTACAAAGCAGCACACAGTCCAAATGGCAATTTTGAAGACTTCTTGTTTATAGATACTTGCTTTCTTGTTTCTTGTTACTTGTTTATAGATACTTGTTAAGATACTTGTTTTCGCAAGCCCTGCTTGCAAAAACAAGTATGCTGCCACGAGCAACTGCTGCACAGTTGAAACGTCGTTCGCTACCATCCATGTGGGTGGAGAGACACGAGTGATGGCTGGCACGCTGGTATTTGACACAAGCGACATCACAGAAGCATCACTCCCTAGCCTACGGCGCAGCCGCTAGACGTGGTATTTTGTGAAAAATGCATTAAATTCATTATTTTGCACTAATTTCTGCCTGAAAACAAGTTTGTGTCAAATATTTTCAGCACCCAAACTTTCATTTAGGCTAAAAATCTCGGCGGCAAAAGTTTTGTTCAGTATCCCTTTAAGATTTCTCCAGTGGTGGGAAGAATCGAAGCCATGTTACATATGTTCCTCAAGCACAGCAGCCTGACACGATAGGACTGCATCACGAATTGCCACGAGGTGCAAAGGATTAGTTCTCAGCCTTAGCATACACCGGCACGCCATGCATCTTGGCTGCCATGCAAAAGGAAAAGGAGTTATCACAAACTTTGCTGGCATGCTGCTAGATGGCATAACAGGTCCAGAGGGAAGGACAAGAGAAAGGCCAGGCTAGGCCAGGCTGCTGTACATGTCTTATACATAATGCATTTTGGCACTGGCAATACAGTGTGTCAGTACATTCCTTAAATGCTAAAAGCACTAACATCGGCAGTCATCATCAGATGGGATCTGTTGGAATGTTTTTCTCTGTTTTTTTTTTTCTGTTTTTCTCTGTCTCTAGAGGCTGGTAGAAGATAAGTGATGATGGGTGATGTGGTTATCTCACTACTGTTTCGTACCAATGTGGTAATCTTATGAAGGATCTGTGGATAATTCATGTTGTTGCCCAGTGTCATTGTATAAATTTTTTCTTTATGCAGATAGGAGAAGCGGTAGTAATCCCATTACCATTTTCAGATCTTTATTAAGGACAACCAGACAGGAACAGAAACCACGCGCGTCAACTACCTAGTGATCTATGGCAGCCCAATCAACGCTACGAACATGGGAGATTTCAAACGAGTAAGTTTGGTGATGCATTTGTATACACTTGCAAGCATCCACTGTGTGTATATATGCCATATTTACTTGATTCTAATGCATCCTTTATTGTACCATGCACCCAATTTTTCACAGCCAGAAATGAAAAATTTGAAGTACTACAATGCAAACTGTTTATTAAAATCGAGTAACTACGGTGTTGAGTATATTTTTTATTAGGGGTCGATATTGCTTTTTCAAAATTAATTGTGCTAATTTCTGAGGGGCCAATCTATAACAACGCCATAAAATCTTGCTCGTGCCTTTGTGAAGCCATTCCAGCTCTTTACCTGAATTCTTTCTGGTTAAGCTTGGAAGTGCCAATGTACAGTAAAATTCCCATAACTCGAACTGCTCTGTTGGTCCCAGCAAACTCCTGCGCATTTAACTAAAGAAGAACTCCCTTGAATTCCAACTCCAGAAAGTACACAATGGTTATTTTGAACAAAATTTCTCACTCCCGTGGACCACTTTTAAGTGAAACCTGAGCCAGAGGCAAAAGTTTAATGCATCGCTAGTTGAGTAAGGATGTGCAGAAAGCGGAGACTTTACCATTGCAGTGTGTGCACCCTGTTTTCCCATCTGGCTTAACAGGAAGGGGCCCTTATAGTCTGCTCTTGATCATGTTACTGGGCACCCCCCTACACCCCCCCCCCCCTCCTAGCACGTGCTTGATCATGTTCCTACGCATGCTATCCCTTGCCCTCCCTCACTCTCTCTCCCAGCATGATCACGTCATCTCCAACACTGGGCATGCAGCAGCGTGCATTGAGCTCAGCTCATCCTCACATCCACAGCAAACGGCATTTGAGGCGCAATCTTATCGCACTTGTGCTTTTAGGTAACTTAGGACTCTTCTGGCACATGTCGCATGCTGATGGAGGATAGATAAGACTTTCAGTGCGAGCCCAGTGACGAATTTGATTTTGTGTGCTGTACCGCACGATTGATTGGGCACTATGTTCAAAGGGGCTCTCCTTGGTTTGAACTGTGTCTTATTCTAATACATTTCCAGTCCCTTTGGAGTTCGAATAGACAATAGTCTGCTTTACAAACGAGAGGAGCTTGTGATGGTGGCAGTTAGCGGATGGCTGACTAGGCTCGCTACTGAAATTGCACCCTGGTACTGCTGTACAGCCATATGCCCACATATTAATACAGTAGTAGAACCCCATTGATATGTTTTTCAACGGGCTGTGGAATCACATCGTAACAGTGAGGAAAGCCGTAGTCACCACGGCAACATCAGAAACAGCTCTAAATGACTGCCAATACAGTTATTAAATTCTCGGTGCTCGTGCTGTGACTGGCTAAGGCACATACAATGTTATGTGACTGTGGCTCCTTTTCATTCTTGGTGTGCTTCACCGAAATATTTTGTGTATGCTTCACCACCTAATGCAGCTCTATTGCAGCGAAGCTGACTAAAGACATTGGTGATTCTGCAACGCCTGTAAAACCCTTGCCAGCCCCAAAACAAATTGAAGCCCTGCACTCGACGGATTTAGCCTAGTGTACATGTGCATAGTGTGCATTAGGTTTTACCCGTGTGCACTTCTTCGGGTGCTTTACCAAGTGCTCTGTGCACGTTTTCTCCCGATATGCTTGTGCACTGCCTGGCTTGTCCAACTTCATCACTTATTGCAAACTTTGGTCCCATGTTGCAATGCATACATTCATTGTCTTCATAGCAACATGCGAGAGCAAGTTTCCCTTGGCATTGATCAGTTTGCGTGACGGCCATATTCAGACGCATCGTAAGGTGCAAGGACATTACGGAATGGTGACGCATCAAATGGGAACATATAAATACATGCAGGGTGTCTACCAACCAGGAAAACGGGGAATTCCCACCATCCTTCAACAAATATGCTGTTACCTGATTTTCCCCAGCTGCCTTCCCCATTTGCATCGCTCCCAAGGCTTTCTTTACTTCTTCCGGCATTACTTGTGGGATTTCAAATTCCTTTAGACTATTCTCTCTTCTATTATCGTCGTGGGTGCCACTGGTACTGTATAAATCTCTGTAGAAATCCTCAGCCATTTCTCATCCATTTTAGTAATGATATTGCCGACTTTGTCTCTTAACGCATGCATCTGATTCTTTCCTATTCCTAGTTTCTTCTTCACTACTTTTATGCTTTTTCCATTCCTGAGAGCATGTTCAATTCTATCCATATTATACTTCCTTATGTCAGCTGTTTTACGCGTGTTCATAAACTTGGAAAGCTCTGCCAGTTCTATTCTAGCTGTAGGGTTAGAGGCTTTCATCATACATTGGCGTTTCTTGATCAGATCTTTCGTCTCCTGCGATAGCTTACTGGTATCCTGTCTAACGGAGTTACCACTGACTTCTATTGCGCACTCCTTAATGATGCCCATAAGATTGTCGTCCATTGCTTCAACACTAAGGTCCTCTTCCTGAGTTAAAGCCAAATAGCTGTTCTGTAGCTTGATCCGGAATTCCTCTATTTTCCCCTTACCGCTAACTCATTGATCGGCTTCTTATGTACAAATTTCTTCCATTCCCTCCTCAAGTCTAGGCAAATTCGAGTTCTTACCATCCTATGGTCACTGCAGCGCACCTTGCCGAGCACGTCCATATCTTGTATAATGCCAGGGTTAGCGCAGAGTATTAAGTCTATTTCATTTCTAGTCTCGCTATTTGGGCTCCTCCACGTCCACTTTCGGCTATCCCACTTGCGGAAGAAGGTATTCATTATCTGCATATTATTCTGTTCGGCAAACTCTATTAATAACTCTCCCCTGCTATTCCTAGAACCTATGCCATATTCCCCCACTGACTTGTTTCCTGCCTGCTTCTTGCCTACCCTGGCATTGAAGTCACCCATCAATATAGTGTATTTTGTCTTGACTTTACCCATCGCCAATTCCATGTCTTCATAGAAGCTTTCGAGTTCCTGGTCATCATGACTATGTAGGGGCGTAGACCTGTAGGACCTTCAATTTGTACCTGTTATTAAGTTTCACATCAAGACCTGCCACCCTGTCGTTAATGCTATAGAATTCCTGTATTTACCAGCTATATCCTTATTAATCAGGAATCCAACTCCTAGTTCCCGTCTCTCTGCTAAGCCCCGGTAGCACAGGACCTGCCTGCTTTTTAGCACTGTATATGCTTCTTTTGTCTGCCTGACCTCACTGAGCCCTATTATATCCCATTTACTGCCCTCTAATTCCTCCAATAGCACTGGTAGACTCGCCTCACTATATGACGTTTTAGCATTAAACGTAGCCAGGTTCAGGTTCCAATGGTGGCCTGTCCGGAACCAGGGATTTTTAGCACCCTCTGCTGCGTCACAGGTCTGGCCGACGCGGTGGTCAGTTGCCTCGCAGCCGCAGGGGACTGAGGGCCGGGGTTTGATCAACATTAATAAAGTGCACACATATCCTCTTAAAAAGCTTTTGAAAAATTCATGCTTCTCCCACGCTTTCCCCTCTGCCCCTAGTAGTGCCGCTGCATCTGCAGGGTTGTACGAATTTTTAAGTTAACAGATTGACAGATATGCAAGCTGCACCAAAATTATTGAAGCCTCAAATTTTAGGCACACAACTCTCGTTTATTGCTGTGCTGCGTGGTAACAGGGGCCCTCTGCTGGTTCTGCCCGTCTCTTCCTTCTATGTTAGAATACTCTTACAATCGAATTAGATTAATGTGGGTTTAGCCCCACTAAGCCGAATGTGTCAATTTTACTACGCTGAGATTGATGTGTCAAAATTTACATGTAGGAAGCTTAACACAGACTGTAGTAACATTTATTATATGCAGGAGTGAGATTTCAGTTGTCGATTCAGCAATAACAGCTAGTAATGAATATTTTTCACAAATATCATTTGATTGCTTTTTCATATGAACATACATGCCCTCCATGGCTAGCAATAAAGGTTAACAAGTTCTGTTAATTTTACTTGATGTGGAATTGTATTTGGGCATGATGGGGTTAATATTTGGGGGTAAGCTCACATTCGTGGCGGACAGGTAATCAAATGAATGGGTATAGTATATTATGTCAGTGAGAACTTTGAAATAGTAATATTTGTAAGGAGAGACTGCAATACTTGAAATACTTGCCTGAAAAGCCATGGAAGTCAGAAATGCGTCATAGAAAACAAGTCTTAGTCGAAAAAATTCAGTCTGAGGTAGAATTAATATGGATCCTGTAGTAGCTTCAACGGGGCGGCCGAGGCGCGAAGCGCCGCAAAGAGCCGGACTGCTCGAGTCGGGGACCAAACAAAGAATGACTTTATTCCAGCGAGGGGAAATGCATCAGGTATACTTACAGCGTTTGGCGTTGAGTGGCGCCCTGACGTAACGATTCGAAACCGAAACAGGATATTACATCACCTCTCCCTTGAGAGAAAAATGCGCCACTCGCTCTCCTCACAACAAAAGCAAGAGTCATGAGTTACAGAAGAATACAGAAATGTGAACATCGCACAATGAAGATTTTCCCGTGTAAGTTTTGGTCGTGTTATCATTTATCATTATACATTGAATAGGATTTTCTACTAGTATCAGTTGTGGACGTGTATCATCTATGCATTTTAGTTGGTGTTGGCCAAATGGAAAAATAAACACAGTGGAAATGCTGCTCACTACATGCCATGTTATTTGACTTGAAATGAGTTGACTAGAGATCACATGTGAGCACTGTAAGACAAATGCTGGCGATGTCTTTATACAGTAGAAAATTCAGGTACGTGTGCCTATCACAGACTTTTTTTTTCTAAGCAGACATCTTTGGCTTCCCAATTTTAAAGAAAGATGCATACAACTGAAAGACGCTAAAAATGAACACACACTCATGAACACAGTTGTACTGCAGTTCTGAAGAGTACCCATCTTGGGAGGACAACAATGAAGTGCACACTGGCACGTACACACGTCATACATGATAAGAGTTCACTGAGTACAAGGAACAGACAATTCAAACATCCGTGTGTCCCCTTGGACAACACTGATGGGTGGCTCATTCGCTCTGAGCCTGGTTTAAGACAGCTCTGTGGCTGTCGTGGATCGAAGATTGTGTGTATAAGGCATGTTTACACTGCAAGATAATGCAAGATCTAAGTAATATGCAAGAGACCTTTTGGCATAAAAAGATGAAGTCTTATGACGGTCACTATCGTAGTGATGATGTGCATACTGCACGTTTACACTACAAGAAATGTAAGTTATCCCCTCCGCCAGTAGGAACTGGAAGAAAAAGTGGGAAACCATCATCAAGAAATGGGTAGTCACTGGAATGACTCCTTTCAACCAAGTTTTCAAGAAAATCCTCTCGTGCAGGGCATTTCATAAGTTTGGACGCATTCCAACGTTTGCCATTTTCAAGCTTGAAAGTATTGCGACCTGCCAAACAGTAAATCTTAAATGGACCTGAGTATTTAGGACCAGACGTTCTCGAGTTACATACTCGGACAAGATCTCCTGGACGAAAATGAGGGCATTTTGTTGCACGACGACGGTCCACGTACATCTTAAAATTTTTGGCATAAGAGCCTAATTCGCATGCAACCACTTCCTTAATAGTCTGGAAGCTGTATTCAGTATCCTGATCCCAGGCAAAAGGTTGTCCTTGCTTTAGCAGTTTCCTAAGCGGTTCTACGAAGTCAGCATACTGCAAGATCAGTTTAACATAGTATTGCGTGAGACCAAGAAATGAATGCAGCGACTTCTTAGTCAGTTGGCTGCAGTGCATCAACAATTGACTTGACTTTGTTTTCCAGCGGCGAAATGCCATTTGCACTGAACCTATGTCCAAGAAAAGTGAGCTCTGGGATACTGTATACACACTTTGCATTTAGCTCCATGCCAGCAGCTGAGATTCTGGAAAGCGCAGTCTACAGATTTTTATCAGGCTCAGCTTGTGTGCAGCCCCAAATCAAAACATCACTTAAGCAGCACAAGGTACCTGGGCAGTCTTTTAAAACAGATGACATTATCTGCTGAAAAACGGAAGGCGCAGATGCCAATCCGAAACACACATGCTTAAAGCGAAAGAGACCGTCATGAGTGATGAACATACTAAGCTCATGGCTTTTCTCAGACAATAAAACCTGATGATAAGCGGACTGTAAGTCCAACTTACTGAAGACAGTAGCATCAGCGAGTTGATGCAACAGTTCGTCAGCCCTCGGTAGTGGAAAAGCGTCGGTGACGATAGCCTTGTTGAGTTCTCTAAGATCGATGCAAAGTCGAATGGAATTGTCTTTCTTCCGAACCACGATGATCGGAAAAACCCACTCAGACGCCGAGACTCGTTCAATGATATCAGCTGATTCCAGCCACTGCAGTTCGGCGGAGACTTGTTTACAAAGAACCAGAGTTAGAGGATGCAGTTTCGCTGAGGCTGGTTGCACAGAAGCTCGAAGAGCAACGTCATGGATGAAGCCTTTTACAAGTCCCAATTGTCCTGAGAATAGATGGGTGAACTCTGTTGGAGTGTTGTGTGGAAGAGACAAAAGCTGAATGCTTGGGTCAACTGGAACTCCTGATACTTGTTGACATGTGAATGAAGACTCTTGAATGTCAATGCCCAAAGCTTGAATGGCGTCTAAGCCCAGAAGAGAAGTGCCCTGGTTCGTGACGTGAAATGTCACTACTGCAGTCTTGTTGCGGTACTTGACGAGCACGGAGAAATCTCCTGAATGCAAAATTTCTTGCTGAGAATAATTCTTGAGTCAAAGACTCGAAGGAGATAAGGAAAAAGAACTTTAAATGCTCTTCGTACAGGGAGCTGTTCATCAGCGACACTGTAGCTCCTGTATCCACGAGCAACTTGAGTGTAGTATTCGCAGTGAAGACTTTAGCGTAAATTATTGCCGGACAGAAATTTGGTTCTTGAATTGTAAGCACAGACGGGACTGTAGTGGCTGATTCTGTATCGGCGGTAGCGAGAACAAACTGCGTTCGACCAGGGGGCTGTTGACGCATTCGGTTCCTTGAATGGCAAACCGAAGCGTAATGTCCCACTTTTCCGCATGCATGGCAGGTAATGTGCTTGGCCGGGCAGCTTGGATCGGATGCAATATGGTGAGGTGAATCACATTGGTAGCAATGAACTGCGATGTCTCGACTGGCTTCGCGGAGTTCGGGCCGGACACCACGTTGGTCGGCCTCTCCAGGTCGCGACTTTCTGCCGTGCTGTTGAGCGTCGTCTTGCAGCGGCCGAGTCGAGCGAGGAGTGCGCACCCTGGTGAGGAAGGTGATGGCTGGCAACACCATCTTGGCGTTGCATCAAGACGCGATAGTCAGACGAGTTGCTGAAAACTTGAAGTTCTTTGTGAACTTGTTCTACGCTTCGTCCGATTTCCTGGGCTTGAGCATGAGGGACGATCCTTCAAAGAGCACTTTTCTCGTATTCTTGATGATGCGACGCCTAGCAAAATTTGGTTGCGCAGGGCCTCGTCATGCCAAGCACCGAATGCACAAGCAGGCGCTAGTATTTTTGAGGCAGTGACGAAGTCCTGAAAGGTTTCCCCGGGCTGTTGCTTTCTCTCCCTGAAGACAATGCGGTGCACCAGGTTATTGGTGCTTTGTTCATAATGCTGGTCGAAGATGCGAAGAATGTCTTCGAACGTTGTAGATGTCAGGTCCGCTTGCGACACGAGGTCGTAGTAGAGATGCCCCTTGAAGCCTAAGTTACTTGGTAAAATGGCTTTCTTCCTGTCATTTTGTAGTGCCTCGCCTCCGGTCACCTGGAGAGAAGTGCAAAAATAATGCTTCCACGTGAGCCACGGTACCGCAGGAGTACCAGGTAGGGCAAGGAAAGGCAGCATGGGGATGCAAACGCCATGCTGGGCACTGAGAGCAAAGGTGGAGGAGTTAAGGTTGATGTAGAAGCAGACATAGTTCATGGGCAGAATCTGTAGTTCAAGACTAGTTCATCATAGTTCAAGACGTAGCAGACATGCTTATGGGCAACGAATCTGTAGCAGTGTGGCAATGAATGTAAAGCTACTGACCCAAAGCGTGCACAAGTGAGAGTGCTTCTGAAAAAAGAATGTCCCACATTTTCTTCCGCATTGATTTAAGCTGGGGAAGTGAAAGCATAAACACCTTATTTGCACTAGCTAAATAAGATAGAACAGATCACTGAGTGTTGAAGCTGAGGGATTTTATGGCTTTTCCCTTGCGGCTCTCGGTAAACACGGAACTGTTGCACGTGGAAGCTACATCGATTCAGCATCTGTTTCAAAAAAGAACAGTGTTCTCAAACGCTGGTGAAGTACTTGATGCTGTAACACATGCGCAGAAGCTCTGTCCTCATAGCTTTCTCTTCATTGCCACGGAAGTATAGGCAAGTTGTAGGCATGTATAGGTATGTGCTGACTGCTGTCTTTCTTATAAGACATGGCCCACTGTGTATATGCCCATTCTTGGCCAATCACCCAGAATGCATGGGCCAGGGTGACACAAGGGATATGTAGCCATAAATATATTAAAGCGATAGCACCCCATACGCGTCGACAGTGGCCACCAAGGAGATTATGCACTCAAACCCACTTATAATGATACTGGTTTTAACAATATATCGGTTATAACAACGAGAAGCTGCTGGACCTTCAACTTTTGTATGTTTTCCATTGTGAAATAACTTGCTTACTACAATGCTCCAATGCCGCATCATCGGTTATAACGATGAAGTCTGTCTGCTGGGTGTCCGAGTCGAAAGGTAGTAAAATGCTTGAAAATTCTTGAAAAGAAAAAAAAGAAAACGAGAAATTCGAGCCGCTGCACGATGGGTCACTGCTTCAACAGCCATCGTGCGCTCATTCTCCAGCCATCTCCGCGCACCTCTCTCCCGTCGCCCTTTCACCCCTCCGAACACGAATAAGCTGTGCTTATAGTTCTAAACCGTCCCACCCTCAAAAACACAAATGGACCACGATAACTGCACTGCTCACAGATTGCTCACGTGTTGCTCGCTGGCTCCTCATTCAGCACAGTCATGGCGCAGTTCTGCAAACACCTTAATCACTCGTGTTCATCTTTGTTGGTCGCATCAAAATCGTTCCTGGCGGCGCGGTTTTTCCGCCTCGTTTTACCAACAGTTGGTTTGACTCGCCGGCGAAACGGAGGATGGCTGATGCGCCCGCTGATCATCGGCAAAGAAAGCACACGGCTCTAGATTTGGAAACTAAGTGCTTCTAACCAATGAGGCGATCGTCGTGAAAATGCTTGCATCACATCGTGACGACGACAACGGCAGTAATGATGCAGTAGGGCAGGCTGCCTCAATATTCTCACAAGAGGCCCAGCAGATGAGTCAGTCCCTCTGGGGCTTCGTTTTCGCGAGGAACCTTCCACTGCACTACGTGGAGCACCTGGATGCCTTGGAGAAGAATGTTGGCAAGCTTCGCATAAACCATGCAAGGCTGACAGACATAGGGTTTTCTCATGCAAGCCATGGAGAAGCACATAGCGACATGCTTGTGGCGATCTCGCTTGAGCGTTTATTCTGGATTTCTCAAACTGACAGGCTGCCACGGCAGTGCTCGCATATCGCCTGCCGCCTGCAATCCCTCTTTGCAGTTGTGGTAGCAGTGCCATTTTTTAATGTCGACAGCCACGGCTTGTTGCATGCAATCGTAGCGCCCAGGAAGCAGTTAAATGAGTGAACACAATCTGCAGCTGATGGAGGAAGGTGGTGGGGAGGGGCACTGGCCTCCCCACCATTATGGTTTTCTCACATCAGCTCTGCTATCCCTCTATTTCGATTTTTTCATGCAACCCGGTTATAACAATGGAATTTTCATGGCACTTGAATATTGCTAGAAGTGGGTTCAACTGTATACTTAGACTTCTGGAGCGGAGTTGGCTCTTCAAAAATGAAGCCCGAGCCAGCGTAGCTGCTGTAGCACAGTGTGGTGGGTGTTCATCATGCTTATTGAGTCTACGCAGTTGTGATAGTGTTTGATTCATTGTGGCATGCTGTCCAAGGGCATTACATCTTGTCAGGTCATGGCTATACAAATCATGTAAGGTATACGCCCCTGGTATAACATTCTGGCTGTAACATAAGCTCTTGTTGTTTGCTCACGACCAGACATTGTGCACATGTTTGCTTTAGTGGAGAACGATTAGGAAGGAGTTCGTACGTACACGTGTAAAATTTACATGTCAAGTAGTACTTAGCACGTCACTGTGTGTGGTATTATGTATTGTGCCTGCTGTCTCGGGTTGTGCACATGGTATGAATGTTCCACAACTTTCTCTTTTTTGGTTTGCACATATTGCGCAATGCCTTTGTTTGTAATAAGGAAAACAGTGAGACAGGTGTACAAGATAGACAAGTGCTCGATTTATGACAAAAAAAAGATGGAAGGGTTTCAAGTGCAGCACACGTCCAGCCAAGAACTATCTGGTAAATAAACGGAATTGAAATTGAAATCCAGTCCACTTCTTCCCTTCTCTACACCTCTGCATGTCTTAGTGGCTTCCTGTTTATTCACAAATACGTGCCAACTCTCCCAGCAAAACATGTTGTATAATTGCTTGAACTGAAGGGCATTGTACTAGCTCCAATTACAAGATTGCATAGTTCTATAATGTTTTAGGTACTCCGCATCACTAAGAAATCTAATCAAGCACATTAAGAGTGCTAGCACTGCTTTCAAAGCTTGTATTATGTAGAAATCAATTGACACTAGATGTAAGTTCCGAACTGTGCTTGTAGTGAACCAATATACACTTTTGACAACCTCCAGTGTCACTGAAATGTTTTTTAGGCTGCTTCTATACGTTTGTGTAGCATTCATGACTGATATTTTTGCTATCTGAAGGCTTTCAACTGGGTCAGGGCAGCATGTATGTTACATTACCATATGTTCTCGACACGATGGGTGAGTGGTACCAATTTCTTTAGGTGCATATAAATTATAAGAGGATGTTCACAGTCAAGTTCATTGACGTCACCTCTGAATTCAGTATATAAATATCAAGTGTTTCAGAATGCTAAATGCACAATTTCCTGCGCATTTCTTGAGAAAACCATCTGTCAGTGTTGTGCAAAAATTGAAGAGCTCTTGATAGAGTATTGCGAATAAAATAAGGGCCTTTTCGGAACTACTGAGGGCAGGTAAAAAATACAAAGTGCAGTTGCTCCACATTTCCACAGCCCTGTAATGGCACTCGTAAGGGATACAACAAACAAATAAAGGAAGACTGTGGTCGCAATGTATAGTTAGAAGTTTCTTGTGGAAAGTGTATTATGTCTTTATTAAAGCTGGCTGAAAATGTTTCTCGCTGACCAGCGGTAATCAAGGGTGAATATTTCGCAGTCACATGAAACAAGAAAACATTTGTAATCAAACACCCACCATGGTTCCTTGTGGCTATGGTGTTGAGCTGCTAAGTATGAGGTCATGGGATCAAATCCTAGCCACAGCGGCCACATTTCGATGGGGGCGCAATGCGAAAACACCCATGTACTTAATTTAGGTGCATGTTGAAGAATGGTGGTCCAAATTATTCCAGAGTCCCCACACTATGGTGTGCCTCATAAACAGATCATGGTTTTGGCACAGAAAACCCCATAATTTAATTAATTTTGTAATTTAACACAGTGAAGAAGCCTCTTGCTGCTTGCTTTTCTAAAAGCCTGCCACAGTAGCTGGATTCAGAAACCTTTTCTCATCAACACACAATTGTGAACTGATATAAATCTGGAAGATGTTTCTTCTCAAGTTTTTATTGTGGAACTATAAGTGCAACTGAATCCTGCACGTATTCTGTGGCCACCTATGCTAGGGACACGTCCTATTTTGCCTCTAGCAATGTGGCCACCGCGGCATCACTCGCTTCCTTAGGCTGCAGGGACTGCCACTCCAGATGATTTATATAACCTCCTTGGTGGCCACTTGATAGATAGTCATCATAACAAAGTTACCAAACTTGCCATAACAGATGAAGAAAGGTCATAATAAGCATCATAACATATAAAACATATCGTCACTAATTACACACCCATCATAAGAAAGATTCCGAATTGCAATCGCCTAGTAAGGATGGATGTGCTGACAAATTTAAAAGTAACTGGTCAATGATAAATTTTTGTTTCAGGTGGCTGGAAAGAAAGGAGAAAGTCATTAGGAAGCAAGAAGAACATGCCTTACACTGGAGTGGCCTTGTGATTTACTGCTTTGCTTTAGTATGCAATTTTGGGGGGCTGGAGAAGCATCACCCTGAGCAGGATTTTCGACGTGGCATCAACTCAGGAAAGGGTGCCACAGAAACTCATTCTGATGCACATGTACATTTAATGCTAAAATAAAGCGTTTTTCAGGGCCTTTGACTTCCTTCTCTTTTGGTCAGCAACAGCTGCACACATGAGCTTTGATCTCTTAAGAGTACTGACATGACATTTCTTCCTTGTCATTTGTTGGTTTCCTTCTTGCAATTAATAAAGGTTTACACATTCAAAAACCCTTGAATAAGTACTGGGAAATATTGCAATACCCAAAATAATTTACTGTAAAGTAATTCACTGTACTTGTTTTTACAAACCACTTTTGGTATGCAGGAGTGGAACATACAGCATGATCTCACAGTCCATTGACTCACTCCGTTTCTGCAATTGCTGTGGTTACTACACACAAACGCAGCCAGAAGATGCCCGGTCGGATATTAAATACAAAATGCATTCGTAACAAGCCTATCCAGCCTCATCGTCATTGCCATCACAAGATCGCTACAGAACAAGCTGTTTCCTCTACAATGCCGTGGTGGATCTATGAAGAATTGGTTGGTTTCCCCACAATGAGTGGAAACTGTTTAGAGCTTTAGTTAAGTGTGTAATGTAATGGTGAGGCGCTGCTTTCAGTCTTTGACTTCAAAAGCTCAATGAAAAGAAGGTAACATCCTCAGATAGCGGCAACAAATTGCAACACGTGGTTCATAGCGATGAAGTGCATACGGGAGGTAATGGCACTACACCTAAAGTGTGAATAAATGTCCGTTCTATAAAGGTAAGTTCTGGTAGTTTCAAAAGGTTGGATATGCATTCGATTCTGCTTTGTTTAGCGGCTGTAATTTAATTTTCTTCGTATTTTCTTTGAAGCCATAGAAATTAGAGGCTGGGTGCATTAGAATCGGGCAAATACTAGCAAATGAATTGGCTGTGTGTGTTTCAAGTGGCTGTGTGTGTGTGTTTGCTGCATCCTATTTGACCTGCTAAATACAATTATTTTCGTTGTACCAGCTGTCAGTCGTGAATTAACGGGAATCAACTATTTTCAAAAGTAATTTCAGTCTTGACAATTGAGCCATTTAGTGCAACTTGGTCTCCTGGCATTCAAGACTATAGTTACTTGAAAGCTTCATTATGTCTCAGTTGCCTTGGTGTACCCCACCTTCGACTGCAATTGCAGCTTCTGAATTTATTTCCGTTACATGACCCACCTTCACACTGACATTGCCCAGAATTTCAGTGGGCAATATCAAATTTTACTCAATGTTTTCCAAAAAACCCAATTTTCGAATATCAGCTTGAACCGTTTGTCAGCACATGCATTATCTCAAGGAATTATTTAGGCACCAAACAAGCTCTTTCTAAGACTATTGAGAAAATATCCTTGAATCAAAATTTTACTGGCCTTACCGTCTTCCCCAAAAAGTCAATTTTCGAATATCTCCTTATTCGCGAGAACAACTTGTGAGCACGTGCATTTTCATGAAGGATTTAGGCACCGAACAAGCGCTTTTTCAGACAAGTGAGAAAATTTGCCGGAATCGGAACATTACTGGGCTATAGCCTTACCATTATTCCCCTACCTTACCATTTTTTCCACAAAAACGCAATTTTAAAATATCTGCTTATTCTTCGCGTAAACAACTTGTGAGCACGTGCATTAACATGAGCAATGATTTAGGCCCCAACCGCGCTTCCTTCAGAGACTTGAGAAAATTTGCCTGAATAAAAATTTTGCTGGGTATGGCCCTTACCATTTTCCCCAAAAAGATATTTCTCAAATATCTGCTTATTCTTCGTTTGAACCACTTGTGACCACGTGCATTATCACAACGAATGATTTTGACGCCGAACAAGCGCTTTTTCAGACAAATGAGAAAATTTGACAATCAAAATTTTACTGGGCTATATTATAGCCTTACCATTTTTCCCCCAAAAATGCAATCCTCAAATATGTGCTTTTTCTTCGTTTGAACCACTTGTGACCACGTGCATTACCACGAGGAATGATTTTGACGCCGAACAAGCGCTTTTTCAGACAGGTGAGAAAATTTGCCTGAATCAAAAATTTACTGGGCTATAGCCTTACCATTTTTCCCAAAAATGGCAATTCTCAAATATGTGCTTTTTCTTCGTTTGAACCAATTGTAACCACGTGCATTATCACAACGAATGATTTTGACGCCGAACAAGCGCTTTTTCAGACAAGTGAAAATATGCCTGAATTAAAATTTCACGGGGCTATTTTTCCCAAAAAAGGCAGTTCTCAAATATGTGCTTATGCTTCGTTTCAACCACTTGTGACCACGTGCATTATCACGAGGAATGATTTTGGGGACGAACAAGCACTTCAGACACGTGAGAAAGTATGCCTGAATCAAAATTTTTCTGGGCTATATAGCCTTACCATTTTTCCCAAAAAAACGCAATCCTCAAATATGTGCTCATTCTTCGTTTGAACCACTTGTGAGCACGTGCATTTTTACAAGGAATGCTTTTGACGCCGAACAAGCGCTTTTTCAGACAAGTGAGAAAATTTGCCTGAATCTTAATTTTACTGGGCTATAGCCTCACCATTTTTCCCAAAAATGGCAATTCTCAAATATGTGCTTTTTCTTCGTTTGAACCACTTGTGACCACGTGCATTATCACGAGGAATAATTTTGACGCCGAACAAGCGCTATATCAGACAAGTGAGAAAATATGCCTGAATCAAAATTTTACTGGGCTGTATAGCCTTACCATTTTTCCCAAAAATGGCAATTCTCAAATATGTGCTTTTTCTTCTCTTGAACCACTTGTGACCACGTGCATTATCACGAGGAATGATTTTGACGCCGAACAAGCGCTATACCAGACAAGTGAGAAAATTTGCCTGAATCAAAATATTACTGGGCTATAGCCTTACCATTTTTCCCAAAAATGGCAATTCTCAAATATGTGCTTTTTCTTCATTTGAACCACTTGTGACCATGTGCATGTGCACTACCACGAGGAATGATTTTGACGCCGAACAAGCGCTTTTTCAGACAAGTGAGAAAATATGCCTGAATCAAAATTTTACTGGGCCATAGCCTTACCATTTTTCCCAAAAATGGCAATTCTCAATAATGTGCTTTTTGTTCGTTAGAACCACTTGTGACCACGTGCATTAACACGAGGAATGATTTTGACGCCAAACAAGCCCTATTTCAGACAAGTGAGAAAACTTGCCTGAATCAAAATTTTACTGGGCTTATAGCCTTACCATTTTTCCCAAAAAAGGCAGTTCTCAAATATGTGCTCATTCTCCGTTTGCACCACTTGTGACCACGTTCATTATCACAAGGAATGATTTTTAAGCCGAACAAGCGCTTTTTCGGACAAGTGAGAAAATTTGCCTGAATCAAAATTTTACTGGGCTATAGCCTTACCATTTTTCTCAAAATTGCAATCCTCAAATATGTGCTCATTCTTCGTTTGAACCACTTGTGACCACGTGCATTATCACAAGGAATGATTTTGACGCCGAACAAGCGATTTCTCAGACAAGTGAGAAAATTTGCCTGAATAAAAATTTTACTGGGCTATAGCCTTACCATTTTTCCCAATAATGGCAATTCACAAATATGTGCTTTTTCTTCGTTTGAACCACTTGTGACCACGTGCATTATCACGAGGAATGATTTTGACGCCGAACAAGCGCTTTTTCAGACAAGTGAGAAAATTTGCCTGAATCAAAATTTTACTGGGCTATAGCCTTACCATTTTTCCCAAAAAAGGCAGTTCTCAAATATGTGCTTTTTCTTCGTTTGAACCACTTGTGACCACGTGCATTATCACGAGGAATGATTTTGACGCCGAACAAGCGCTTTTTCAGACAAGTGAGAAAATTTGCCTGAATCAAAATTTTACTGGGCTATAGCCTTACCATTTTTCCCAAAAAAGGCAGTTCTTAAATATGTGCTTTTTCTTCGTTTGAACCACTTGTGACCACGTGCATTATCACGAGGAATGGTTTTGACGCCGAACAAGCCCTATTTCAGACAAGTGAGAAAATTTCCCTGAATCAAAATTTTACTGGGCTATATATAGCCTTACCATTTTTCCCAAAAAAATGCAATCCTCAAATATGTGCTCATTCTACGTTTGAACCACTTGTGACCACGTGCATTATCACGAGGAATGATTTTGACGCCGAACAAGCGCTTTTTCAGACAAGTGAGAAAATTTGCCTTAATCAAAATTTTACTGGGCTATAGCCTTACCATTTTTCTCAAAAAATGTAATCCACAAATATGTGCTCATTCTTCGTTTAAACCAATTGTAACCACGTGCATTATCACAACGAATGATTTGGACGCCGAGCAAGCGCTTTTTCAGACAAGTGAGAAAAATTACCTGAATCAAAATTTTACTGGGCTATAGCCTTTCCATTTTTCCCAAAATTGGCAGTTCTCAAATATGTGCTTTTTCTTCGTTTGAACCACTTGTGACCACGTGCATTATCACAAGGAATGATTTTGACGCCGAACAAGCGCTTTTTCAGACAGGTGAGAAAATTTGCCTGAATCTAAATTTTACTGGGCTATAGCCTTACCATTTTTCCCAAAAATGGCGATTCTCAAATAGGTGCTTTTTCTTCGTTTAAACCAATTGTAACCACGTGCATTATCACAACGAATGATTTTGACGCCGAGCAAGCACTTTTTCAGACAAGTGAGAAAATTTGCCTGAATCAAAATTTTACTGGGCTATAGCCTTACCATTTTTCCCAAAAATGGCAATTCACAAATATGTGCTTTTTCTTCGTTCGAACCACTTGTGACCACGTGCATTATCACAAGGAATGATTTTGACGCCGATCAAGCGCTTTTTCTGACAGGTGAGAAAATTTGCCTGAATCTAAATTTTACTGGGCTATAGCCTTACCATTTTTCCCAAACATGGCAATTCTCAAATATGTGCTTTTTCTTCGTTTGAACCACTTGTGACCACGTGCATTATCACGAGGAATGATTTTGACGCCGAACAAGCGCTTTTTCAGACAAGTGAGAAAATTTGCCTGAATCAAAATTTTACTGGGCTATAGCCTTACCATTTTTCCCAAAAAAGGCAGTTCTCAAATATGTGCTTTTTCTTCGTTTGAACCACTTGTGACCACGTGCATTATCACGAGGAATGATTTTGACGCCGAACAAGCGCTTTTTCAGACAAGTGAGAAAATTTGCCTGAATCAAAATTTTACTGGGCTATAGCCTTACCATTTTTCCCAAAAAAGGCAGTTCTTAAATATGTGCTTTTTCTTCGTTTGAACCACTTGTGACCACGTGCATTATCACGAGGAATGGTTTTGACGCCGAACAAGCCCTATTTCAGACAAGTGAGAAAATTTCCCTGAATCAAAATTTTACTGGGCTATATATAGCCTTACCATTTTTCCCAAAAAAATGCAATCCTCAAATATGTGCTCATTCTACGTTTGAACCACTTGTGACCACGTGCATTATCACGAGGAATGATTTTGACGCCGAACAAGCGCTTTTTCAGACAAGTGAGAAAATTTGCCTTAATCAAAATTTTACTGGGCTATAGCCTTACCATTTTTCTCAAAAAATGTAATCCACAAATATGTGCTCATTCTTCGTTTAAACCAATTGTAACCACGTGCATTATCACAACGAATGATTTTGACGCCGAGCAAGCGCTTTTTCAGACAAGTGAGAAAAATTACCTGAATCAAAATTTTACTGGGCTATAGCCTTTCCATTTTTCCCAAAAATAATGATTCTCAAATATGTGCTTTTTCTTCGTTTGAACCACTTGTGACCACGTGCATTATCACAAAGAATGATTTTGACGCCGAACAAGCGCTTTTTCAGACAAGTGAGAAAATTTCCCTGAATCAAAATTTTACTGGGCTATAGCCTTACCATTTTTCCCAAAAATGGCAATTCTCAAATATGTGCTTTTTCTTCGTTTGAACCACTTGTGACCACGTGCATTATCACAAGGAATGATTTTGACGCCGAACAAGCGCTTTTTCAGACAAGTGAGAAAATTTGCCTGAATCAAAATTTTACTGGGCTATAGCCTTACCATTTTTCCCAAAAATGGCAATTCTCAATAATGTGCTTTTTCTTCGTTTGAACCACTTCTGACCACGTGCATTATCACAAGGAATGATTTTGACGCCGAACAAGCGATTTTTCAGACAAGTGAGAAAATTTGCCTGAATCAAAATTTTACTGGGCTATAGCCTTACCATTTTTCCCAAAAATGGCAATTCACAAATATGTGCTTTTTCTTCGTTTGAACCACTTGTGACCACGTGCATTATCACGAGGAATGATTTTGACGCCGAACAAGCGCTTTTTCAGACAAGTGAGAAAATTTGCCTGAATCAAAATTTTACTGGGCTATAGCCTTACCATTTTTCCCAAAAAAGGCAGTTCTCAAATATGTGCTTTTTCTTCGTTTGAACCACTTGTGACCACGTGCATTATCACGAGGAATGATTTTGACGCCGAACAAGCGCTTTTTCAGACAAGTGAGAAAATTTGCCTGAATCAAAATTTTACTGGGCTATAGCCTTACCATTTTTCCCAAAAAAGGCAGTTCTTAAATATGTGCTTTTTCTTCGTTTGAACCACTTGTGACCACGTGCATTATCACGAGGAATGGTTTTGACGCCGAACAAGCCCTATTTCAGACAAGTGAGAAAATTTCCCTGAATCAAAATTTTACTGGGCTATATATAGCCTTACCATTTTTCCCAAAAAAATGCAATCCTCAAATATGTGCTCATTCTACGTTTGAACCACTTGTGACCACGTGCATTATCACGAGGAATGATTTTGACGCCGAACAAGCGCTTTTTCAGACAAGTGAGAAAATTTGCCTTAATCAAAATTTTACTGGGCTATAGCCTTACCATTTTTCTCAAAAAATGTAATCCACAAATATGTGCTCATTCTTCGTTTAAACCAATTGTAACCACGTGCATTATCACAACGAATGATTTGGACGCCGAGCAAGCGCTTTTTCAGACAAGTGAGAAAAATTACCTGAATCAAAATTTTACTGGGCTATAGCCTTTCCATTTTTCCCAAAAATAATGATTCTCAAATATGTGCTTTTTCTTCGTTTAAACCAATTGTGACCACGTGCATTATCACGACGAATGATTTTGACGTCGAGCAAGCGCTTTTTCAGACAAGTGAGAAAATTTGCCTGAATCAAAATTTTACTGGGCTATAGCCTTACCATTTTTCCCAAAAATGGCAATTCTCAAATGTGTGCTTTTTCTTCGTTTAAACCACTTGTGACCATGTGCATTATCACAAGGAATGATTTTCACGCCGAGCAAGCCCTATTTCAGACAAGTGAGAAAATTTGCCTGAATAAAAATTTTACTGGGCTATAGCCTTACCATTTTTCCCAAAAATGGCAATTCTCAAATATGTGCTTTTTCTTCGTTTGAACCACTTGTGACCACGTGCATTATCACAAAGAATGATTTTGACGCCGAACAAGCGCTTTTTCAGACAAGTGAGAAAATTTCCCTGAATCAAAATTTTACTGGGCTATAGCCTTACCATTTTTCCCAAAAATGGCAATTCTCAAATATGTGCTTTTTCTTCGTTTGAACTACTAGTGACCATGTGCACTACCACGAGGAATGTTTTTTTGGCCGAACGAGCACTTCTTCACACAAGTGAGAAAGTTTGCCTGAATCAAAAATTTACTGGGCTATAGCCTTACCATTTTTCCCAAAAATGGCAATTCTCAAATATGTGCTTTTTCTTCGTTTGAACCACTTTTGACCACGTGCATTATCACGAGGAATGATTTGGACGCCGAACAAGCGCTTTTTCAGACAAGTGAGAAAATTTGCCTGAATCAAAATTTTACTGGGCCTTACCATTTTTCCCAAAAATGGCAATTCTCAAATATGTGCTTTTTCTTCGTTTAAACCACTTGTGACCATGTGCACTACCACGGGGAATGATTTTGACGCCGAACAAGCGGTTTTTCAGACAAGTCAGATAATTTGCCTGAATCAAAATTTTACTAGGCTATAGCCTTACCATTTTTCCCAAAACAATGCAATCCTCAAATATGTGCTCATTCTCCGTTTCAACCACTTGTGACCACGTGCATTATCACGAGGAATGATTTTGACGCCGAACAAGCGCTATTTCAGACAAGTGAGAAAATTTGCCTGAATCAAAATTTTACTGGGCTATAGCCTTACCATTTTTCCCAAAAATGGCAATTCTCAATAATGTGCTTTTTCTTCGTTTGAACCACTTTTGACCACGTGCATTATCACGAGGAATGATTTGGACGCCGAACAAGCGCTTTTTCAGACAAGTGAGAAAATTTGCCTGAATCAAAATATTACTCGACTATAGCCTTACCATTTTTCCCAAACATGGCAATTCTCAAATATGTGCTTTTTCTTCGTTTGAACCACTTGTGACCACGTGCATTATCACGAGGAATGATTTTGACGCCGAACAAGCGCTTTTTCAGACAAGTGAGAAAATTTGCCTGAATCAAAATTTTACTGGGTTATAGCCTTACCATTTTTCCCAAAAATATGCAATCCTCAAATATGTGCTCATTCTCCGTTTGAACCACTTGTGACCACGTGCATTATCACAAGGAATGATTTTGACGCCGAACAAGCGCTTTTTCAGACAAGTGAGAAAATTTGCCTGAATCAAAATTTTACTGGGCTATAGCCTTACCATTTTTCCCAAAAATGGCAATTCTCAATAATGTGCTTTTTCTTCGTTTGAACCACTTCTGACCACGTGCATTATCACAAGGAATGATTTTGACGCCGAACAAGCGATTTTTCAGACAAGTGAGAAAATTTGCCTGAATCAAAATTTTACTGGGCTATAGCCTTACCATTTTTCCCAAAAATGGCAATTCTCAAATATGTGCTTTTTCTTCGTTTGAACTACTTGTGACCATGTGCACTACCACGAGGAATGATTTTGACGCCGAACAAGCGCTTTTTCAGACAAGTGAGAAAATTTGCCTGAATCAAAATTTTACTGGGCTATAGCCTTACCATTTTTCCCAAAAATGGCAATTCTCAAATATGTGCTTTTTCTTCGTTTGAACTACTTGTGACCATGTGCACTACCACGAGGAATGATTTTGGGGCCGAACGAGCACTTCTTCACACAAGTGAGAAAGTTTGCCTGAATCAAAATTTTACTGGGCTATAGCCTTACCATTTTTCCCAAAAAATGGCAATTCTCATATATGTGCTTTTTCTTCGTTTGAAACACTTGTGACCATGTGCACTACCACGAGGAATGATTTTGACGCCGATCAAGCGCTTTTTCAGACAAGTGAGAAAATTTGCCTGAATCTAAATTTTACTGGGCTATATAGCCTTACCATTTTTCCCAAAAATGGCAATTCTCAAATATGTGCTTTTTCTTCGTTTGAACCACTTTTGACCACGTGCATTATCACGAGGAATGATTTGGACGCCGAACAAGCGCTTTTTCAGACAAGTGAGAAAATTTGCCTGAATCAAAATATTACTGGGCTATAGCCTTACCATTTTTCCCAAAAAATGGCAAATCTCAAATATGTACTTTTTCTTCGTTTGAACCACTTGTGACCATGTGCACTACCACGAGAAAAGATTTTGACGCCGAACAAGCGCTTTTTCAGACAAGTGAGAAAATTTGCCTGAATCAAAATTTTACTGGGCTATAGCCTTACCATTTTTCCCAAAAATGGCAATTCTCAATAATGAGCTTTTTCTTCGTTTGAACCACTTGTGACCACGTGCATTATCACGAGGAATGATTTTGACGCTGAACAAGCGCTTTTTCAGACAAGTGAGAAAATTTGCCTGAATCAAAATATTACTCGACTATAGCCTTACCATTTTTCCCAAAAATGGCACTTCTCAAATATGTGCTTTTTCTTCGTTTGAACTACTTGTGACCATGTGCACTACCACGAGGAATGATTTTGGGGCCGAACGAGCACTTCTTCACACAAGTGAGAAAGTTTGCCTGAATCAAAAATTTACTGGGCTATAGCCTTACCATTTTTCCCAAAAAATGGCAATTCTCATATATGTGCTTTTTCTTCGTTTGAAACACTTGTGACCATGTGCACTACCACGAGGAATGATTTTGACGCCGATCAAGCGCTTTTTCAGACAGGTGAGAAAATTTGCCTGAATCTAAATTTTACTGGGCTATAGCCTTACCATTTTTCCCAAAAATGGCAATTCTCAAATATGTGCTTTTTCTTCGTTTGAACCACTTTTGACCACGTGCATTATCTCGAGGAATGATTTGGACGCCGAACAAGCGCTTTTTCAGACAAGTGAGAAAATTTGCCTGAATCAAAATTTTACTGGGCTATAGCCTTACCATTTTTCCCAAAAAAATGCAATCCTCAAATATGTGCTCATTCTCCGTTTGAACCACTTGTGACCACGTGCATTATCACAAGGAATGATTTTGACGCCGAACAAGCGCTTTTTCAGACAAGTGAGAAAATTTGCCTGAATCAAAATTTTACTGGGCTATAGCCTCACCATTTTTCCCAAAAATGGCAATTCTCAAATATGTGCTTTTTCTTCGTTTAAACCAATTGTAACCACGTGCATTATCACAACGAATGATTTTGACGCCGAGCAAGCGGTTTTTCAGACAAGTCAGAAAATTTGCCTGAATCAAAATTTTACTAGGCTATAGCCTTACCATTTTTCCCAAAAAAATGCAATCCTCAAATATGTGCTCATTCTCCGTTTGAACAACTTGTGACCACGTGCATTATCACGAGGAATGATTCTGACGCCGAACAAGCCCTATTTCAGACAAGTGAGAAAGTTTGCCGGAATCAAAAATTTACTGGGCTACAGCCTTACCATTTTTCCCAAAAATGGCAATTCTCAAATATGTGCTTTTTCTTCGTTTGAACCACTTGTGACCACGTGCATTATCACAAGGAATGATTTTGACGCCGATCAAGCGCTTTTTCAGACAGGTGAGAAAATTTGCCTGAATCTAAATTTTACTGGGCTATAGCCTTACCATTTTTCCCAAAAAAATGCAATCCTCAAATATGTGCTCATTCTCCGTTTGAACCAATTGTAACCACGTGCATTATCACAAGGAATGATTTTGACACCGATCAAGCGCTTTTTCAGACAGGTGAGAAAATTTGCCTGAATCAAAATATTACTCGGCTATAGCCTTACCATTTTTCCCAAACATGGCAATTCTCAAATATGTGCTTTTTCTTCGTTTGAACCACTTGTGACCACGTGCATTATCACGAGGAATGATTTTGACGCCGAACAAGCGCTTTTTCAGACAAGTGAGAAAATTTGCCTGAATCAAAATTTTACTGGGTTATAGCCTTACCATTTTTCCCAAAAATATGCAATCCTCAAATATGTGCTCATTCTCCGTTTGAACCACTTGTGACCACGTGCATTATCACAAGGAATGATTTTGACGCCGAACCAGCGCTTTTTCAGACAAGTGAGAAAATTTGCCTGAATCAAAATTTTACTGGGCTATAGCCTTACCATTTTTCCCAAAAATGGCAATTCTCAATAATGTGCTTTTTCTTCGTTTGAACCACTTCTGACCACGTGCATTATCACAAGGAATGATTTTGACGCCGAACAAGCGATTTTTCAGACAAGTGAGAAAATTTGCCTGAATAAAAATTTTACTGGGCTATAGCCTTACCATTTTTCCCAAAAATGGCAATTCTCAAATATGTGCTTTTTCTTCGTTTGAACCAATTGTGACCACGTGCATTATCACAAGGAATGATTTTGACGCCGAACAAGCGCTTTTTCAGACAAGTGAGAAAATTTGCCTGAATCAAAATTTTACTGGGTTATAGCCTTACCATTTTTCCCAAAAATATGCAATCCTCAAATATGTGCTCATTCTCCGTTTGAACCACTTGTGACCACGTGCATTATCACAAGGAATGATTTTGACGCCGAACAAGCGCTTTTTCAGACAAGTGAGAAAATTTGCCTGAATCAAAATTTTACTGGGCTATAGCCTTACCATTTTTCCCAAAAATGGCAATTCTCAATAATGTGCTTTTTCTTCGTTTGAACCACTTCTGACCACGTGCATTATCACAAGGAATGATTTTGACGCCGAACAAGCGATTTTTCAGACAAGTGAGAAAATTTGCCTGAATCAAAATTTTACTGGGCTATAGCCTTACCATTTTTCCCAAAAATGGCAATTCTCAAATATGTGCTTTTTCTTCGTTTGAACTACTTGTGACCATGTGCACTACCACGAGGAATGATTTTGACGCCGAACAAGCGCTTTTTCAGACAAGTGAGAAAATTTGCCTGAATCAAAATTTTACTGGGCTATAGCCTTACCATTTTTCCCAAAAATGGCAATTCTCAAATATGTGCTTTTTCTTCGTTTGAACTACTTGTGACCATGTGCACTACCACGAGGAATGATTTTGGGGCCGAACGAGCACTTCTTCACACAAGTGAGAAAGTTTGCCTGAATCAAAATTTTACTGGGCTATAGCCTTACCATTTTTCCCAAAAAATGGCAATTCTCATATATGTGCTTTTTCTTCGTTTGAAACACTTGTGACCATGTGCACTACCACGAGGAATGATTTTGACGCCGATCAAGCGCTTTTTCAGACAAGTGAGAAAATTTGCCTGAATCTAAATTTTACTGGGCTATATAGCCTTACCATTTTTCCCAAAAATGGCAATTCTCAAATATGTGCTTTTTCTTCGTTTGAACCACTTTTGACCACGTGCATTATCACGAGGAATGATTTGGACGCCGAACAAGCGCTTTTTCAGACAAGTGAGAAAATTTGCCTGAATCAAAATATTACTGGGCTATAGCCTTACCATTTTTCCCAAAAAATGGCAAATCTCAAATATGTACTTTTTCTTCGTTTGAACCACTTGTGACCATGTGCACTACCACGAGAAAAGATTTTGACGCCGAACAAGCGCTTTTTCAGACAAGTGAGAAAATTTGCCTGAATCAAAATTTTACTGGGCTATAGCCTTACCATTTTTCCCAAAAATGGCAATTCTCAATAATGAGCTTTTTCTTCGTTTGAACCACTTGTGACCACGTGCATTATCACGAGGAATGATTTTGACGCTGAACAAGCGCTTTTTCAGACAAGTGAGAAAATTTGCCTGAATCAAAATATTACTCGACTATAGCCTTACCATTTTTCCCAAAAATGGCACTTCTCAAATATGTGCTTTTTCTTCGTTTGAACTACTTGTGACCATGTGCACTACCACGAGGAATGATTTTGGGGCCGAACGAGCACTTCTTCACACAAGTGAGAAAGTTTGCCTGAATCAAAAATTTACTGGGCTATAGCCTTACCATTTTTCCCAAAAAATGGCAATTCTCATATATGTGCTTTTTCTTCGTTTGAAACACTTGTGACCATGTGCACTACCACGAGGAATGATTTTGACGCCGATCAAGCGCTTTTTCAGACAGGTGAGAAAATTTGCCTGAATCTAAATTTTACTGGGCTATAGCCTTACCATTTTTCCCAAAAATGGCAATTCTCAAATATGTGCTTTTTCTTCGTTTGAACCACTTTTGACCACGTGCATTATCTCGAGGAATGATTTGGACGCCGAACAAGCGCTTTTTCAGACAAGTGAGAAAATTTGCCTGAATCAAAATTTTACTGGGCTATAGCCTTACCATTTTTCCCCAAAAAATGCAATCCTCAAATATGTGCTCATTCTCCGTTTGAACCACTTGTGACCACGTGCATTATCACAAGGAATGATTTTGACGCCGAACAAGCGCTTTTTCAGACAAGTGAGAAAATTTGCCTGAATCAAAATTTTACTGGGCTATAGCCTCACCATTTTTCCCAAAAATGGCAATTCTCAAATATGTGCTTTTTCTTCGTTTAAACCAATTGTAACCACGTGCATTATCACAACGAATGATTTTGACGCCGAGCAAGCGGTTTTTCAGACAAGTCAGAAAATTTGCCTGAATCAAAATTTTACTAGGCTATAGCCTTACCATTTTTCCCAAAAAAATGCAATCCTCAAATATGTGCTCATTCTCCGTTTGAACAACTTGTGACCACGTGCATTATCACGAGGAATGATTCTGACGCCGATCAAGCGCTTTTTCTGACAGGTGAGAAAATTTGCCTGAATCTAAATTTTACTGGGCTATAGCCTTACCATTTTTCCCAAACATGGCAATTCTCAAATATGTGCTTTTTCTTCGTTTGAACCACTTGTGACCACGTGCATTATCACGAGGAATGATTTTGACGCCGAACAAGCGCTTTTTCAGACAAGTGAGAAAATTTGCCTGAATCAAAATTTTACTGGGTTATAGCCTTACCATTTTTCCCAAAAATATGCAATCCTCAAATATGTGCTCATTCTCCGTTTGAACCACTTGTGACCACGTGCATTATCACAAGGAATGATTTTGACGCCGAACCAGCGCTTTTTCAGACAAGTGAGAAAATTTGCCTGAATCAAAATTTTACTGGGCTATAGCCTTACCATTTTTCCCAAAAATGGCAATTCTCAATAATGTGCTTTTTCTTCGTTTGAACCACTTCTGACCACGTGCATTATCACAAGGAATGATTTTGACGCCGAACAAGCGATTTTTCAGACAAGTGAGAAAATTTGCCTGAATAAAAATTTTACTGGGCTATAGCCTTACCATTTTTCCCAAAAATGGCAATTCTCAAATATGTGCTTTTTCTTCGTTTGAACCAATTGTGACCACGTGCATTATCACAAGGAATGATTTTGACGCCGAACAAGCGCTTTTTCAGACAAGTGAGAAAATTTGCCTGAATCAAAATTTTACTGGGCTAGAGCCTTACCATTTTTCCCAAAAATGGCAATTCTCAAATATGTGCTTTTTCTTCGTTTGAACTACTTGTGACCATGTGCACTACCACGAGGAATGATTTTGGGGCCGAACGAGCACTTCTTCACACAAGTGAGAAAGTTTGCCTGAATCAAAATTTTACTGGGCTATAGCCTTACCATTTTTCCCAAAAATGGCAATTCTCAAATATGTGCTTTTTCTTCGTTTAAACCACTTGTGACCATGTGCATTATCACAAGGAATGATTTTCACGCCGAACAAGCCCTATTTCAGACAAGTGAGAAAATTTGCCTGAATAAAAATTTTACTGGGCTATAGCCTTACCATTTTTCCCAAAAATGGCAATTCTCAAATATGTGCTTTTTCTTCGTTTGAACCACTTGTGACCACGTGCATTATCACAAAGAATGATTTTGACGCCGAACAAGCGCTTTTTCAGACAAGTGAGAAAATTTCCCTGAATCAAAATTTTACTGGGCTATAGCCTTACCATTTTTCCCAAAAATGGCAATTCTCAAATATGGGCTTTTTCTTCGTTTGAACTACTTGTGACCATGTGCACTACCACGAGGAATGATTTTGGGGCCGAACGAGCACTTCTTCACACAAGTGAGAAAGTTTGCCTGAATCAAATATTTACTGGGCTATAGCCTTACCATTTTTCCCAAAAATGGCAATTCTCAAATATGTGCTTTTTCTTCGTTTGAACCACTTTTGACCACGTGCATTATCACGAGGAATGATTTGGACGCCGAACAAGCGCTTTTTCAGACAAGTGAGAAAATTTGCCTGAATCAAAATTTTACTGGGCCTTACCATTTTTCCCAAAAATGGCAATTCTCAAATATGTGCTTTTTCTTCGTTTAAACCACTTGTGACCATGTGCACTACCATGGGGAATGATTTTGACGCCGAACAAGCGGTTTTTCAGACAGGTCAGATAATTTGCCTGAATCAAAATTTTACTAGGCTATAGCCTTACCATTTTTCCCAAAACAATGCAATCCTCAAATATGTGCTCATTCTCCGTTTCAACCACTTGTGACCACGTGCATTATCACGAGGAATGATTTTGACGCCGAACAAGCGCTATTTCAGACAAGTGAGAAAATTTGCATGAATCAAAATTTTACTGGGCTATAGCCTTACCATTTTTCCCAAAAATGGCAATTCTCAATAATGTGCTTTTTCTTCGTTTGAACCCCTTTTGACCACGTGCATTATCACGAGGAATGATTTGGACGCCGAACAAGCGCTTTTTCAGACAAGTGAGAAAATTTGCCTGAATCAAAATATTACTCGGCTATAGCCTTACCATTTTTCCCAAACATGGCAATTCTCAAATATGTGCTTTTTCTTCGTTTGAACCACTTGTGACCACGTGCATTATCACGAGGAATGATTTTGACGCCGAACAAGCGCTTTTTCAGACAAGTGAGAAAATTTGCCTGAATCAAAATTTTACTGGGTTATAGCCTTACCATTTTTCCCAAAAATATGCAATCCTCAAATATGTGCTCATTCTCCGTTTGAACCACTTGTGACCACGTGCATTATCACAAGGAATGATTTTGACGCCGAACAAGCGCTTTTTCAGACAAGTGAGAAAATTTGCCTGAATCAAAATTTTACTGGGCTATAGCCTTACCATTTTTCCCAAAAATGGCAATTCTCAATAATGTGCTTTTTCTTCGTTTGAACCACTTCTGACCACGTGCATTATCACAAGGAATGATTTTGACGCCGAACAAGCGATTTTTCAGACAAGTGAGAAAATTTGCCTGAATAAAAATTTTACTGGGCTATAGCCTTACCATTTTTCCCAAAAATGGCAATTCTCAAATATGTGCTTTTTCTTCGTTTGAACCAATTGTGACCACGTGCATTATCACAAGGAATGATTTTGACGCCGAACAAGCGCTTTTTCAGACAAGTGAGAAAATTTGCCTGAATCAAAATTTTACTGGGCTAGAGCCTTACCATTTTTCCCAAAAATGGCAATTCTCAAATATGTGCTTTTTCTTCGTTTGAACTACTTGTGACCATGTGCACTACCACGAGGAATGATTTTGGGGCCGAACGAGCACTTCTTCACACAAGTGAGAAAGTTTGCCTGAATCAAAATTTTACTGGGCTATAGCCTTACCATTTTTCCCAAAAATGGCAATTCTCAAATATGTGCTTTTTCTTCGTTTAAACCACTTGTGACCATGTGCATTATCACAAGGAATGATTTTCACGCCGAACAAGCCCTATTTCAGACAAGTGAGAAAATTTGCCTGAATAAAAATTTTACTGGGCTATAGCCTTACCATTTTTCCCAAAAATGGCAATTCTCAAATATGTGCTTTTTCTTCGTTTGAACCACTTGTGACCACGTGCATTATCACAAAGAATGATTTTGACGCCGAACAAGCGCTTTTTCAGACAAGTGAGAAAATTTCCCTGAATCAAAATTTTACTGGGCTATAGCCTTACCATTTTTCCCAAAAATGGCCATTCTCAAATATGGTCTTTTTCTTCGTTTGAACTACTTGTGACCATGTGCACTACCACGAGGAATGATTTTGGGGCCGAACGAGCACTTCTTCACACAAGTGAGAAAGTTTGCCTGAATCAAATATTTACTGGGCTATAGCCTTACCATTTTTCCCAAAAATGGCAATTCTCAAATATGTGCTTTTTCTTCGTTTGAACCACTTTTGACCACGTGCATTATCACGAGGAATGATTTGGACGCCGAACAAGCGCTTTTTCAGACAAGTGAGAAAATTTGCCTGAATCAAAATTTTACTGGGCCTTACCATTTTTCCCAAAAATGGCAATTCTCAAATATGTGCTTTTTCTTCGTTTAAACCACTTGTGACCATGTGCACTACCATGGGGAATGATTTTGACGCCGAACAAGCGGTTTTTCAGACAGGTCAGATAATTTGCCTGAATCAAAATTTTACTAGGCTATAGCCTTACCATTTTTCCCAAAACAATGCAATCCTCAAATATGTGCTCATTCTCCGTTTCAACCACTTGTGACCACGTGCATTATCACGAGGAATGATTTTGACGCCGAACAAGCGCTATTTCAGACAAGTGAGAAAATTTGCCTGAATCAAAATTTTACTGGGCTATAGCCTTACCATTTTTCCCAAAAATGGCAATTCTCAAATATGGGCTTTTTCTTCGTTTGAACTACTTGTGACCATGTGCACTACCACGAGGAATGATTTTGGGGCCGAACGAGCACTTCTTCACACAAGTGAGAAAGTTTGCCTGAATCAAATATTTACTGGGCTATAGCCTTACCATTTTTCCCAAAAATGGCAATTCTCAAATATGTGCTTTTTCTTCGTTTGAACCACTTTTGACCACGTGCATTATCACGAGGAATGATTTGGACGCCGAACAAGCGCTTTTTCAGACAAGTGAGAAAATTTGCCTGAATCAAAATTTTACTGGGCCTTACCATTTTTCCCAAAAATGGCAATTCTCAAATATGTGCTTTTTCTTCGTTTAAACCACTTGTGACCATGTGCACTACCATGGGGAATGATTTTGACGCCGAACAAGCGGTTTTTCAGACAGGTCAGATAATTTGCCTGAATCAAAATTTTACTAGGCTATAGCCTTACCATTTTTCCCAAAACAATGCAATCCTCAAATATGTGCTCATTCTCCGTTTCAACCACTTGTGACCACGTGCATTATCACGAGGAATGATTTTGACGCCGAACAAGCGCTATTTCAGACAAGTGAGAAAATTTGCATGAATCAAAATTTTACTGGGCTATAGCCTTACCATTTTTCCCAAAAATGGCAATTCTCAATAATGTGCTTTTTCTTCGTTTGAACCCCTTTTGACCACGTGCATTATCACGAGGAATGATTTGGACGCCGAACAACTGCTTTTTCAGACAAGTGAGAAAATTTGCCTGAATCAAAATATTACTCGGCTATAGCCTTACCATTTTTCCCAAACATGGCAATTCTCAAATATGTGCTTTTTCTTCGTTTGAACCACTTGTGACCACGTGCATTATCACGAGGAATGATTTTGACGCCGAACAAGCGCTTTTTCAGACAAGTGAGAAAATTTGCCTGAATCAAAATTTTACTGGGTTATAGCCTTACCATTTTTCCCAAAAATATGCAATCCTCAAATATGTGCTCATTCTCCGTTTGAACCACTTGTGACCACGTGCATTATCACAAGGAATGATTTTGACGCCGAACAAGCGCTTTTTCAGACAAGTGAGAAAATTTGCCTGAATCAAAATTTTACTGGGCTATAGCCTTACCATTTTTCCCAAAAATGGCAATTCTCAATAATGTGCTTTTTCTTCGTTTGAACCACTTCTGACCACGTGCATTATCACAAGGAATGATTTTGACGCCGAACAAGCGATTTTTCAGACAAGTGAGAAAATTTGCCTGAATAAAAATTTTACTGGGCTATAGCCTTACCATTTTTCCCAAAAATGGCAATTCTCAAATATGTGCTTTTTCTTCGTTTGAACCAATTGTGACCACGTGCATTATCACAAGGAATGATTTTGACGCCGAACAAGCGCTTTTTCAGACAAGTGAGAAAATTTGCCTGAATCAAAATTTTACTGGGCTAGAGCCTTACCATTTTTCCCAAAAATGGCAATTCTCAAATATGTGCTTTTTCTTCGTTTGAACTACTTGTGACCATGTGCACTACCACGAGGAATGATTTTGGGGCCGAACGAGCACTTCTTCACACAAGTGAGAAAGTTTGCCTGAATCAAAATTTTACTGGGCTATAGCCTTACCATTTTTCCCAAAAATGGCAATTCTCAAATATGTGCTTTTTCTTCGTTTAAACCACTTGTGACCATGTGCATTATCACAAGGAATGATTTTCACGCCGAACAAGCCCTATTTCAGACAAGTGAGAAAATTTGCCTGAATAAAAATTTTACTGGGCTATAGCCTTACCATTTTTCCCAAAAATGGCAATTCTCAAATATGTGCTTTTTCTTCGTTTGAACCACTTGTGACCACGTGCATTATCACAAAGAATGATTTTGACGCCGAACAAGCGCTTTTTCAGACAAGTGAGAAAATTTCCCTGAATCAAAATTTTACTGGGCTATAGCCTTACCATTTTTCCCAAAAATGGCCATTCTCAAATATGGTCTTTTTCTTCGTTTGAACTACTTGTGACCATGTGCACTACCACGAGGAATGATTTTGGGGCCGAACGAGCACTTCTTCACACAAGTGAGAAAGTTTGCCTGAATCAAATATTTACTGGGCTATAGCCTTACCATTTTTCCCAAAAATGGCAATTCTCAAATATGTGCTTTTTCTTCGTTTGAACCACTTTTGACCACGTGCATTATCACGAGGAATGATTTGGACGCCGAACAAGCGCTTTTTCAGACAAGTGAGAAAATTTGCCTGAATCAAAATTTTACTGGGCCTTACCATTTTTCCCAAAAATGGCAATTCTCAAATATGTGCTTTTTCTTCGTTTAAACCACTTGTGACCATGTGCACTACCATGGGGAATGATTTTGACGCCGAACAAGCGGTTTTTCAGACAGGTCAGATAATTTGCCTGAATCAAAATTTTACTAGGCTATAGCCTTACCATTTTTCCCAAAACAATGCAATCCTCAAATATGTGCTCATTCTCCGTTTCAACCACTTGTGACCACGTGCATTATCACGAGGAATGATTTTGACGCCGAACAAGCGCTATTTCAGACAAGTGAGAAAATTTGCCTGAATCAAAATTTTACTGGGCTATAGCCTTACCATTTTTCCCAAAAATGGCAATTCTCAATAATGTGCTTTTTCTTCGTTTGAACCCCTTTTGACCACGTGCATTATCACGAGGAATGATTTGGACGCCGAACAAGCGCTTTTTCAGACAAGTGAGAAAATTTGCCTGAATCAAAATATTACTCGGCTATAGCCTTACCATTTTTCCCAAACATGGCAATTCTCAAATATGTGCTTTTTCTTCGTTTGAACCACTTCTGACCACGTGCATTATCACGAGGAATGATTTTGACGCCGAACAAGCGCTTTTTCAGACAAGTGAGAAAATTTGCCTGAATCAAAATTTTACTGGGTTATAGCCTTACCATTTTTCCCAAAAATATGCAATCCTCAAATATGTGCTCATTCTCCGTTTGAACCACTTGTGACCACGTGCATTATCACAAGGAATGATTTTGACGCCGAACAAGCGCTTTTTCAGACAAGTGAGAAAATTTGCCTGAATCAAAATTTTACTGGGCTATAGCCTTACCATTTTTCCCAAAAATGGCAATTCTCAAATATGTGCTTTTTCTTCGTTTGAACTACTTGTGACCATGTGCACTACCACGAGGAATGATTTTGGGGCCGAACGAGCACTTCTTCACACAAGTGAGAAAGTTTGCCTGAATCAAAATTTTACTGGGCTATAGCCTTACCATTTTTCCCAAAAATGGCAATTCTCAAATATGTGCTTTTTCTTCGTTTAAACCACTTGTGACCATGTGCATTATCACAAGGAAAGATTTTCACGCCGAACAAGCCCTATTTCAGACAAGTGAGAAAATTTGCCTGAATAAAAATTTTACTGGGCTATAGCCTTACCATTTTTCCCAAAAATGGCAATTCTCAAATATGTGCTTTTTCTTCGTTTGAACCACTTGTGACCACGTGCATTATCACAAAGAATGATTTTGACGCCGAACAAGCGCTTTTTCAGACAAGTGAGAAAATTTCCCTGAATCAAAATTTTACTGGGCTATAGCCTTACCATTTTTCCCAAAAATGGCAATTCTCAAATATGTGCTTTTTCTTCGTTTGAACTACTTGTGACCATGTGCACTACCACGAGGAATGATTTTGGGGCCGAACGAGCACTTCTTCACACAAGTGAGAAAGTTTGCCTGAATCAAAAATTTACTGGGCTATAGCCTTACCATTTTTCCCAAAAATGGCAATTCTCAAATATGTGCTTTTTCTTCGTTTGAACCACTTTTGACCACGTGCATTATCACGAGGAATGATTTGGACGCCGAACAAGCGCTTTTTCAGACAAGTGAGAAAATTTGCCTGAATCAAAATTTTACTGGGCCTTACCATTTTTCCCAAAAATGGCAATTCTCAAATATGTGCTTTTTCTTCGTTTAAACCATTTGTGACCATGTGCACTACCATGGGGAATGATTTTGACGCCGAACAAGCGGTTTTTCAGACAGGTCAGATAATTTGCCTGAATCAAAATTTTACTAGGCTATAGCCTTACCATTTTTCCCAAAACAATGCAATCCTCAAATATGTGCTCATTCTCCGTTTCAACCACTTGTGACCACGTGCATTATCACGAGGAATAATTTTGACGCCGAACAAGCGCTATTTCAGACAAGTGAGAAAATTTGCCTGAATCAAAATTTTACTGGGCTATAGCCTTACCATTTTTCCCAAAAATGGCAATTCTCAATAATGTGCTTTTTCTTCGTTTGAACCACTTTTGACCACGTGCATTATCACGAGGAATGATTTGGACGCCGAACAAGCGCTTTTTCAGACAAGTGAGAAAATTTGCCTGAATCAAAATATTACTCGGCTATAGCCTTACCATTTTTCCCAAACATGGCAATTCTCAAATATGTGCTTTTTCTTCGTTTGAACCACTTGTGACCACGTGCATTATCACGAGGAATGATTTTGACGCCGAACAAGCGCTTTTTCAGACAAGTGAGAAAATTTGCCTGAATCAAAATTTTACTGGGTTATAGCCTTACCATTTTTCCCAAAAATATGCAATCCTCAAATATGTGCTCATTCTCCGTTTGAACCACTTGTGACCACGTGCATTATCACAAGGAATGATTTTGACGCCGAACAAGCGCTTTTTCAGACAAGTGAGAAAATTTGCCTGAATCAAAATTTTACTGGGCTATAGCCTTACCATTTTTCCCAAAAATGGCAATTCTCAATAATGTGCTTTTTCTTCGTTTGAACCACTTCTGACCACGTGCATTATCACAAGGAATGATTTTGACACCGAACAAGCGATTTTTCAGACAAGTGAGAAAATTTGCCTGAATAAAAATTTTACTGGGCTATAGCCTTACCATTTTTCCCAAAAATGGCAATTCTCAAATATGTGCTTTTTCTTCGTTTGAACCAATTGTGACCACGTGCATTATCACAAGGAATGATTTTGACGCCGAACAAGCGCTTTTTCAGACAAGTGAGAAAATTTGCCTGAATCAAAATTTTACTGGGCTATAGCCTTACCATTGTTCCCAAAAATGGCAATTCTCAAATATGTGCTTTTTCTTCGTTTGAACTACTTGTGACCATGTGCACTACCACGAGGAATGATTTTGACGCCAAACAAGCGCTTTTTCAGACAAGTGAGAAAATTTGCCTGAATCAAAATTTTACTGGGCTATAGCCTTACCATTTTTCCCAAAAATGGCAATTCTCAAATATGTGCTTTTTCTTCGTTTGAACTACTTGTGACCATGTGCACTACCACGAGGAATGATTTTGGGGCCGAACGAGCACTTCTTCACACAAGTGAGAAAGTTTGCCTGAATCAAAATTTTACTGGGCTATAGCCTTACCATTTTTCCCAAAAAATGGCAATTCTCATATATGTGCTTTTTCTTCGTTTGAAACACTTGTGACCATGTGCACTACCACGAGGAATGATTTTGACGCCGATCAAGCGCTTTTTCAGACAGGTGAGAAAATTTGCCTGAATCTAAATTTTACTGGGCTATATAGCCTTACCATTTTTCCCAAAAATGGCAATTCTCAAATATGTGCTTTTTCTTCGTTTGAACCACTTTTGACCACGTGCATTATCACGAGGAATGATTTGGACGCCGAACAAGCGCATTTTCAGACAAGTGAGAAAATTTGCCTGAATCAAAATATTACTGGGCTATATGTAGCCTTACCATTTTTCCCAAAAAATGGCAAATCTCAAATATGTACTTTTTCTTCGTTTGAACCACTTGTGACCATGTGCACTACCACGAGAAAAGATTTTGACGCCGAACAAGCGCTTTTTCAGACAAGTGAGAAAATTTGCCTGAATCAAAATTTTACTGGGCTATAGCCTTACCATTTTTCCCAAAAATGGCAATTCTCAATAATGAGCTTTTTCTTCGTTTGAACCACTTGTGACCACGTGCATTATCACGAGGAATGATTTTGACGCTGAACAAGCGCTTTTTCAGACAAGTGAGAAAATTTGCCTGAATCAAAATTTTACTGGGCTATAGCCTTACCATTTTTCCCAAACATGGCAATTCTCAAATATGTGCTTTTTCTTCGTTTGAACCACTTGTGACCACGTGCATTATCACGAGGAATGATTTTGACGCCGAACAAGCGCTTTTTCAGACAAGTGAGAAAATTTGCTTGAATCAAAATTTTACTGGGGCCTTACCATTTTTCCCAAAAAAATGCAATCCTCAAATATGTGCTCATTCTCCGTTTGAACCACTTGTGACCACGTGCATTATCACAAGGAATGATTTTGACGCCGAACAAGCGCTTTTTCAGACAAGTGAGAAAATTTGCCTGAATCAAAATTTTACTGGGCTATATATAGCCTTACCATTTTTCCCAAAAATGGCAATTCTCAAATATGTGCTTTTTCTTCGTTTAAACCAATTGTAACCACGTGCATTATCACGAGGAATGATTTTGACGCCGAACAAGCGCTTTTTCAGACAAGTGAGAAAATTTGCCTGAATCAAAATTTTACTGGGTTATAGCCTTACCATTTTTCCCAAAAATATGCAATCCTCAAATATGTGCTCATTCTCCGTTTGAACCACTTGTGACCACGTGCATTATCACAAGGAATGATTTTGACGCCGAACAAGCGCTTTTTCAGACAAGTGAGAAAATTTGCCTGAATCAAAATTTTACTGGGCTATAGCCTTACCATTTTTCCCAAAAATGGCAATTCTCAATAATGTGCTTTTTCTTCGTTTGAACCACTTCTGACCACGTGCATTATCACAAGGAATGATTTTGACGCCGAACAAGCGATTTTTCAGACAAGTGAGAAAATTTGCCTGAATAAAAATTTTACTGGGCTATAGCCTTACCATTTTTCCCAAAAATGGCAGTTCTCAAATATGTGCTTTTTCTTCGTTTGAACCAATTGTGACCACGTGCATTATCACAAGGAATGATTTTGACGCCGAACAAGCGCTTTTTCAGACAAGTGAGAAAATTTGCCTGAATCAAAATTTTACTGGGCTAGAGCCTTACCATTTTTCCCAAAAATGGCAATTCTCAAATATGTGCTTTTTCTTCGTTTGAACTACTTGTGACCATGTGCACTACCACGAGGAATGATTTTGGGGCCGAACGAGCACTTCTTTACACAAGTGAGAAAGTTTGCCTGAATCAAAATTTTACTGGGCTATAGCCTTACCATTTTTCCCAAAAATGGCAATTCTCAAATATGTGCTTTTTCTTCGTTTAAACCACTTGTGACCATGTGCATTATCACAAGGAATGATTTTCACGCCGAACAAGCCCTATTTCAGACAAGTGAGAAAATTTGCCTGAATAAAAATTTTACTGGGCTATAGCCTTACCATTTTTCCCAAAAATGGCAATTCTCAAATATGTGCTTTTTCTTCGTTTGAACCACTTGTGACCACGTGCATTATCACAAAGAATGATTTTGACGCCGAGCAAGCGGTTTTTCAGACAAGTCAGAAAATTTGCCTGAATCAAAATTTTACTAGGCTATAGCCTTACCATTTTTCCCAAAAAAATGCAATCCTCAAATATGTGCTCATTCTCCGTTTGAACAACTTGTGACCACGTGCATTATCACGAGGAATGATTCTGACGCCGAACAAGCCCTATTTCAGACAAGTGAGAAAGTTTGCCGGAATCAAAAATTTACTGGGCTACAGCCTTACCATTTTTCCCAAAAATGGCAATTCTCAAATATGTGCTTTTTCTTCGTTTGAACCACTTGTGACCACGTGCATTATCACAAGGAATGATTTTGACGCCGATCAAGCGCTTTTTCAGACAGGTGAGAAAATTTGCCTGAATCTAAATTTTACTGGGCTATAGCCTTACCATTTTTCCCAAAAAAATGCAATCCTCAAATATGTGCTCATTCTCCGTTTGAACCAATTGTAACCACGTGCATTATCACAAGGAATGATTTTGACACCGATCAAGCGCTTTTTCAGACAGGTGAGAAAATTTGCCTGAATCAAAATATTACTCGGCTATAGCCTTACCATTTTTCCCAAACATGGCAATTCTCAAATATGTGCTTTTTCTTCGTTTGAACCACTTGTGACCACGTGCATTATCACGAGGAATGATTTTGACGCCGAACAAGCGCTTTTTCAGACAAGTGAGAAAATTTGCCTGAATCAAAATTTTACTGGGTTATAGCCTTACCATTTTTCCCAAAAATATGCAATCCTCAAATATGTGCTCATTCTCCGTTTGAACCACTTGTGACCACGTGCATTATCACAAGGAATGATTTTGACGCCGAACCAGCGCTTTTTCAGACAAGTGAGAAAATTTGCCTGAATCAAAATTTTACTGGGCTATAGCCTTACCATTTTTCCCAAAAATGGCAATTCTCAATAATGTGCTTTTTCTTCGTTTGAACCACTTCTGACCACGTGCATTATCACAAGGAATGATTTTGACGCCGAACAAGCGATTTTTCAGACAAGTGAGAAAATTTGCCTGAATAAAAATTTTACTGGGCTATAGCCTTACCATTTTTCCCAAAAATGGCAATTCTCAAATATGTGCTTTTTCTTCGTTTGAACCAATTGTGACCACGTGCATTATCACAAGGAATGATTTTGACGCCGAACAAGCGCTTTTTCAGACAAGTGAGAAAATTTGCCTGAATCAAAATTTTACTGGGTTATAGCCTTACCATTTTTCCCAAAAATATGCAATCCTCAAATATGTGCTCATTCTCCGTTTGAACCACTTGTGACCACGTGCATTATCACAAGGAATGATTTTGACGCCGAACAAGCGCTTTTTCAGACAAGTGAGAAAATTTGCCTGAATCAAAATTTTACTGGGCTATAGCCTTACCATTTTTCCCAAAAATGGCAATTCTCAATAATGTGCTTTTTCTTCGTTTGAACCACTTCTGACCACGTGCATTATCACAAGGAATGATTTTGACGCCGAACAAGCGATTTTTCAGACAAGTGAGAAAATTTGCCTGAATCAAAATTTTACTGGGCTATAGCCTTACCATTTTTCCCAAAAATGGCAATTCTCAAATATGTGCTTTTTCTTCGTTTGAACTACTTGTGACCATGTGCACTACCACGAGGAATGATTTTGACGCCGAACAAGCGCTTTTTCAGACAAGTGAGAAAATTTGCCTGAATCAAAATTTTACTGGGCTATAGCCTTACCATTTTTCCCAAAAATGGCAATTCTCAAATATGTGCTTTTTCTTCGTTTGAACTACTTGTGACCATGTGCACTACCACGAGGAATGATTTTGGGGCCGAACGAGCACTTCTTCACACAAGTGAGAAAGTTTGCCTGAATCAAAATTTTACTGGGCTATAGCCTTACCATTTTTCCCAAAAAATGGCAATTCTCATATATGTGCTTTTTCTTCGTTTGAAACACTTGTGACCATGTGCACTACCACGAGGAATGATTTTGACGCCGATCAAGCGCTTTTTCAGACAAGTGAGAAAATTTGCCTGAATCTAAATTTTACTGGGCTATATAGCCTTACCATTTTTCCCAAAAATGGCAATTCTCAAATATGTGCTTTTTCTTCGTTTGAACCACTTTTGACCACGTGCATTATCACGAGGAATGATTTGGACGCCGAACAAGCGCTTTTTCAGACAAGTGAGAAAATTTGCCTGAATCAAAATATTACTGGGCTATAGCCTTACCATTTTTCCCAAAAAATGGCAAATCTCAAATATGTACTTTTTCTTCGTTTGAACCACTTGTGACCATGTGCACTACCACGAGAAAAGATTTTGACGCCGAACAAGCGCTTTTTCAGACAAGTGAGAAAATTTGCCTGAATCAAAATTTTACTGGGCTATAGCCTTACCATTTTTCCCAAAAATGGCAATTCTCAATAATGAGCTTTTTCTTCGTTTGAACCACTTGTGACCACGTGCATTATCACGAGGAATGATTTTGACGCTGAACAAGCGCTTTTTCAGACAAGTGAGAAAATTTGCCTGAATCAAAATATTACTCGACTATAGCCTTACCATTTTTCCCAAAAATGGCACTTCTCAAATATGTGCTTTTTCTTCGTTTGAACTACTTGTGACCATGTGCACTACCACGAGGAATGATTTTGGGGCCGAACGAGCACTTCTTCACACAAGTGAGAAAGTTTGCCTGAATCAAAAATTTACTGGGCTATAGCCTTACCATTTTTCCCAAAAAATGGCAATTCTCATATATGTGCTTTTTCTTCGTTTGAAACACTTGTGACCATGTGCACTACCACGAGGAATGATTTTGACGCCGATCAAGCGCTTTTTCAGACAGGTGAGAAAATTTGCCTGAATCTAAATTTTACTGGGCTATAGCCTTACCATTTTTCCCAAAAATGGCAATTCTCAAATATGTGCTTTTTCTTCGTTTGAACCACTTTTGACCACGTGCATTATCTCGAGGAATGATTTGGACGCCGAACAAGCGCTTTTTCATACAAGTGAGAAAATTTGCCTGAATCAAAATTTTACTGGGCTATAGCCTTACCATTTTTCCCCAAAAAATGCAATCCTCAAATATGTGCTCATTCTCCGTTTGAACCACTTGTGACCACGTGCATTATCACAAGGAATGATTTTGACGCCGAACAAGCGCTTTTTCAGACAAGTGAGAAAATTTGCCTGAATCAAAATTTTACTGGGCTATAGCCTCACCATTTTTCCCAAAAATGGCAATTCTCAAATATGTGCTTTTTCTTCGTTTAAACCAATTGTAACCACGTGCATTATCACAACGAATGATTTTGACGCCGAGCAAGCGGTTTTTCAGACAAGTCAGAAAATTTGCCTGAATCAAAATTTTACTAGGCTATAGCCTTACCATTTTTCCCAAAAAAATGCAATCCTCAAATATGTGCTCATTCTCCGTTTGAACAACTTGTGACCACGTGCATTATCACGAGGAATGATTCTGACGCCGATCAAGCGCTTTTTCTGACAGGTGAGAAAATTTGCCTGAATCTAAATTTTACTGGGCTATAGCCTTACCATTTTTCCCAAACATGGCAATTCTCAAATATGTGCTTTTTCTTCGTTTGAACCACTTGTGACCACGTGCATTATCACGAGGAATGATTTTGACGCCGAACAAGCGCTTTTTCAGACAAGTGAGAAAATTTGCCTGAATCAAAATTTTACTGGGTTATAGCCTTACCATTTTTCCCAAAAATATGCAATCCTCAAATATGTGCTCATTCTCCGTTTGAACCACTTGTGACCACGTGCATTATCACAAGGAATGATTTTGACGCCGAACCAGCGCTTTTTCAGACAAGTGAGAAAATTTGCCTGAATCAAAATTTTACTGGGCTATAGCCTTACCATTTTTCCCAAAAATGGCAATTCTCAATAATGTGCTTTTTCTTCGTTTGAACCACTTCTGACCACGTGCATTATCACAAGGAATGATTTTGACGCCGAACAAGCGATTTTTCAGACAAGTGAGAAAATTTGCCTGAATAAAAATTTTACTGGGCTATAGCCTTACCATTTTTCCCAAAAATGGCAATTCTCAAATATGTGCTTTTTCTTCGTTTGAACCAATTGTGACCACGTGCATTATCACAAGGAATGATTTTGACGCCGAACAAGCGCTTTTTCAGACAAGTGAGAAAATTTGCCTGAATCAAAATTTTACTGGGCTAAAGCCTTACCATTTTTCCCAAAAATGGCAATTCTCAAATATGTGCTTTTTCTTCGTTTGAACTACTTGTGACCATGTGCACTACCACGAGGAATGATTTTGGGGCCGAACGAGCACTTCTTCACACAAGTGAGAAAGTTTGCCTGAATCAAAATTTTACTGGGCTATAGCCTTACCATTTTTCCCAAAAATGGCAATTCTCAAATATGTGCTTTTTCTTCGTTTAAACCACTTGTGACCATGTGCATTATCACAAGGAATGATTTTCACGCCGAACAAGCCCTATTTCAGACAAGTGAGAAAATTTGCCTGAATAAAAATTTTACTGGGCTATAGCCTTACCATTTTTCCCAAAAATGGCAATTCTCAAATATGTGCTTTTTCTTCGTTTGAACCACTTGTGACCACGTGCATTATCACAAAGAATGATTTTGACGCCGAACAAGCGCTTTTTCAGACAAGTGAGAAAATTTCCCTGAATCAAAATTTTACTGGGCTATAGCCTTACCATTTTTCCCAAAAATGGCAATTCTCAAATATGGGCTTTTTCTTCGTTTGAACTACTTGTGACCATGTGCACTACCACGAGGAATGATTTTGGGGCCGAACGAGCACTTCTTCACACAAGTGAGAAAGTTTGCCTGAATCAAATATTTACTGGGCTATAGCCTTACCATTTTTCCCAAAAATGGCAATTCTCAAATATGTGCTTTTTCTTCGTTTGAACCACTTTTGACCACGTGCATTATCACGAGGAATGATTTGGACGCCGAACAAGCGCTTTTTCAGACAAGTGAGAAAATTTGCCTGAATCAAAATTTTACTGGGCCTTACCATTTTTCCCAAAAATGGCAATTCTCAAATATGTGCTTTTTCTTCGTTTAAACCACTTGTGACCATGTGCACTACCATGGGGAATGATTTTGACGCCGAACAAGCGGTTTTTCAGACAGGTCAGATAATTTGCCTGAATCAAAATTTTACTAGGCTATAGCCTTACCATTTTTCCCAAAACAATGCAATCCTCAAATATGTGCTCATTCTCCGTTTCAACCACTTGTGACCACGTGCATTATCACGAGGAATGATTTTGACGCCGAACAAGCGCTATTTCAGACAAGTGAGAAAATTTGCATGAATCAAAATTTTACTGGGCTATAGCCTTACCATTTTTCCCAAAAATGGCAATTCTCAATAATGTGCTTTTTCTTCGTTTGAACCCCTTTTGACCACGTGCATTATCACGAGGAATGATTTGGACGCCGAACAAGCGCTTTTTCAGACAAGTGAGAAAATTTGCCTGAATCAAAATATTACTCGGCTATAGCCTTACCATTTTTCCCAAACATGGCAATTCTCAAATATGTGCTTTTTCTTCGTTTGAACCACTTGTGACCACGTGCATTATCACGAGGAATGATTTTGACGCCGAACAAGCGCTTTTTCAGACAAGTGAGAAAATTTGCCTGAATCAAAATTTTACTGGGTTATAGCCTTACCATTTTTCCCAAAAATATGCAATCCTCAAATATGTGCTCATTCTCCGTTTGAACCACTTGTGACCACGTGCATTATCACAAGGAATGATTTTGACGCCGAACAAGCGCTTTTTCAGACAAGTGAGAAAATTTGCCTGAATCAAAATTTTACTGGGCTATAGCCTTACCATTTTTCCCAAAAATGGCAATTCTCAATAATGTGCTTTTTCTTCGTTTGAACCACTTCTGACCACGTGCATTATCACAAGGAATGATTTTGACGCCGAACAAGCGATTTTTCAGACAAGTGAGAAAATTTGCCTGAATAAAAATTTTACTGGGCTATAGCCTTACCATTTTTCCCAAAAATGGCAATTCTCAAATATGTGCTTTTTCTTCGTTTGAACCAATTGTGACCACGTGCATTATCACAAGGAATGATTTTGACGCCGAACAAGCGCTTTTTCAGACAAGTGAGAAAATTTGCCTGAATCAAAATTTTACTGGGCTAGAGCCTTACCATTTTTCCCAAAAATGGCAATTCTCAAATATGTGCTTTTTCTTCGTTTGAACTACTTGTGACCATGTGCACTACCACGAGGAATGATTTTGGGGCCGAACGAGCACTTCTTCACACAAGTGAGAAAGTTTGCCTGAATCAAAATTTTACTGGGCTATAGCCTTACCATTTTTCCCAAAAATGGCAATTCTCAAATATGTGCTTTTTCTTCGTTTAAACCACTTGTGACCATGTGCATTATCACAAGGAATGATTTTCACGCCGAACAAGCCCTATTTCAGACAAGTGAGAAAATTTGCCTGAATAAAAATTTTACTGGGCTATAGCCTTACCATTTTTCCCAAAAATGGCAATTCTCAAATATGTGCTTTTTCTTCGTTTGAACCACTTGTGACCACGTGCATTATCACAAAGAATGATTTTGACGCCGAACAAGCGCTTTTTCAGACAAGTGAGAAAATTTCCCTGAATCAAAATTTTACTGGGCTATAGCCTTACCATTTTTCCCAAAAATGGCCATTCTCAAATATGGTCTTTTTCTTCGTTTGAACTACTTGTGACCATGTGCACTACCACGAGGAATGATTTTGGGGCCGAACGAGCACTTCTTCACACAAGTGAGAAAGTTTGCCTGAATCAAATATTTACTGGGCTATAGCCTTACCATTTTTCCCAAAAATGGCAATTCTCAAATATGTGCTTTTTCTTCGTTTGAACCACTTTTGACCACGTGCATTATCACGAGGAATGATTTGGACGCCGAACCAGCGCTTTTTCAGACAAGTGAGAAAATTTGCCTGAATCAAAATTTTACTGGGCCTTACCATTTTTCCCAAAAATGGCAATTCTCAAATATGTGCTTTTTCTTCGTTTAAACCACTTGTGACCATGTGCACTACCATGGGGAATGATTTTGACGCCGAACAAGCGGTTTTTCAGACAGGTCAGATAATTTGCCTGAATCAAAATTTTACTAGGCTATAGCCTTACCATTTTTCCCAAAACAATGCAATCCTCAAATATGTGCTCATTCTCCGTTTCAACCACTTGTGACCACGTGCATTATCACGAGGAATGATTTTGACGCCGAACAAGCGCTATTTCAGACAAGTGAGAAAATTTGCCTGAATCAAAATTTTACTGGGCTATAGCCTTACCATTTTTCCCAAAAATGGCAATTCTCAATAATGTGCTTTTTCTTCGTTTGAACCCCTTTTGACCACGTGCATTATCACGAGGAATGATTTGGACGCCGAACAAGCGCTTTTTCAGACAAGTGAGAAAATTTGCCTGAATCAAAATATTACTCGGCTATAGCCTTACCATTTTTCCCAAACATGGCAATTCTCAAATATGTGCTTTTTCTTCGTTTGAACCACTTGTGACCACGTGCATTATCACGAGGAATGATTTTGACGCCGAACAAGCGCTTTTTCAGACAAGTGAGAAAATTTGCCTGAATCAAAATTTTACTGGGTTATAGCCTTACCATTTTTCCCAAAAATATGCAATCCTCAAATATGTGCTCATTCTCCGTTTGAACCACTTGTGACCACGTGCATTATCACAAGGAATGATTTTGACGCCGAACAAGCGCTTTTTCAGACAAGTGAGAAAATTTGCCTGAATCAAAATTTTACTGGGCTATAGCCTTACCATTTTTCCCAAAAATGGCAATTCTCAAATATGTGCTTTTTCTTCGTTTGAACTACTTGTGACCATGTGCACTACCACGAGGAATGATTTTGGGGCCGAACGAGCACTTCTTCACACAAGTGAGAAAGTTTGCCTGAATCAAAATTTTACTGGGCTATAGCCTTACCATTTTTCCCAAAAATGGCAATTCTCAAATATGTGCTTTTTCTTCGTTTAAACCACTTGTGACCATGTGCATTATCACAAGGAAAGATTTTCACGCCGAACAAGCCCTATTTCAGACAAGTGAGAAAATTTGCCTGAATAAAAATTTTACTGGGCTATAGCCTTACCATTTTTCCCAAAAATGGCAATTCTCAAATATGTGCTTTTTCTTCGTTTGAACCACTTGTGACCACGTGCATTATCACAAAGAATGATTTTGACGCCGAACAAGCGCTTTTTCAGACAAGTGAGAAAATTTCCCTGAATCAAAATTTTACTGGGCTATAGCCTTACCATTTTTCCCAAAAATGGCAATTCTCAAATATGTGCTTTTTCTTCGTTTGAACTACTTGTGACCATGTGCACTACCACGAGGAATGATTTTGGGGCCGAACGAGCACTTCTTCACACAAGTGAGAAAGTTTGCCTGAATCAAAAATTTACTGGGCTATAGCCTTACCATTTTTCCCAAAAATGGCAATTCTCAAATATGTGCTTTTTCTTCGTTTGAACCACTTTTGACCACGTGCATTATCACGAGGAATGATTTGGACGCCGAACAAGCGCTTTTTCAGACAAGTGAGAAAATTTGCCTGAATCAAAATTTTACTGGGCCTTACCATTTTTCCCAAAAATGGCAATTCTCAAATATGTGCTTTTTCTTCGTTTAAACCATTTGTGACCATGTGCACTACCATGGGGAATGATTTTGACGCCGAACAAGCGGTTTTTCAGACAGGTCAGATAATTTGCCTGAATCAAAATTTTACTAGGCTATAGCCTTACCATTTTTCCCAAAACAATGCAATCCTCAAATATGTGCTCATTCTCCGTTTCAACCACTTGTGACCACGTGCATTATCACGAGGAATGATTTTGACGCCGAACAAGCGCTATTTCAGACAAGTGAGAAAATTTGCCTGAATCAAAATTTTACTGGGCTATAGCCTTACCATTTTTCCCAAAAATGGCAATTCTCAATAATGTGCTTTTTCTTCGTTTGAACCACTTTTGACCACGTGCATTATCACGAGGAATGATTTGGACGCCGAACAAGCGCTTTTTCAGACAAGTGAGAAAATTTGCCTGAATCAAAATATTACTCGGCTATAGCCTTACCATTTTTCCCAAACATGGCAATTCTCAAATATGTGCTTTTTCTTCGTTTGAACCACTTGTGACCACGTGCATTATCACGAGGAATGATTTTGACGCCGAACAAGCGCTTTTTCAGACAAGTGAGAAAATTTGCCTGAATCAAAATTTTACTGGGTTATAGCCTTACCATTTTTCCCAAAAATATGCAATCCTCAAATATGTGCTCATTCTCCGTTTGAACCACTTGTGACCACGTGCATTATCACAAGGAATGATTTTGACGCCGAACAAGCGCTTTTTCAGACAAGTGAGAAAATTTGCCTGAATCAAAATTTTACTGGGCTATAGCCTTACCATTTTTCCCAAAAATGGCAATTCTCAATAATGTGCTTTTTCTTCGTTTGAACCACTTCTGACCACGTGCATTATCACAAGGAATGATTTTGACACCGAACAAGCGATTTTTCAGACAAGTGAGAAAATTTGCCTGAATAAAAATTTTACTGGGCTATAGCCTTACCATTTTTCCCAAAAATGGCAATTCTCAAATATGTGCTTTTTCTTCGTTTGAACCAATTGTGACCACGTGCATTATCACAAGGAATGATTTTGACGCCGAACAAGCGCTTTTTCAGACAAGTGAGAAAATTTGCCTGAATCAAAATTTTACTGGGCTATAGCCTTACCATTGTTCCCAAAAATGGCAATTCTCAAATATGTGCTTTTTCTTCGTTTGAACTACTTGTGACCATGTGCACTACCACGAGGAATGATTTTGACGCCAAACAAGCGCTTTTTCAGACAAGTGAGAAAATTTGCCTGAATCAAAATTTTACTGGGCTATAGCCTTACCATTTTTCCCAAAAATGGCAATTCTCAAATATGTGCTTTTTCTTCGTTTGAACTACTTGTGACCATGTGCACTACCACGAGGAATGATTTTGGGGCCGAACGAGCACTTCTTCACACAAGTGAGAAAGTTTGCCTGAATCAAAATTTTACTGGGCTATAGCCTTACCATTTTTCCCAAAAAATGGCAATTCTCATATATGTGCTTTTTCTTCGTTTGAAACACTTGTGACCATGTGCACTACCACGAGGAATGATTTTGACGCCGATCAAGCGCTTTTTCAGACAGGTGAGAAAATTTGCCTGAATCTAAATTTTACTGGGCTATATAGCCTTACCATTTTTCCCAAAAATGGCAATTCTCAAATATGTGCTTTTTCTTCGTTTGAACCACTTGTGACCACGTGCATTATCACAAAGAATGATTTTGACGCCGAACAAGCGCTTTTTCAGACAAGTGAGAAAATTTCCCTGAATCAAAATTTTACTGGGCTATAGCCTTACCATTTTTCCCAAAAATGGCAATTCTCAAATATGTGCTTTTTCTTCGTTTGAACTACTTGTGACCATGTGCACTACCACGAGGAATGATTTTGGGGCCGAACGAGCACTTCTTCACACAAGTGAGAAAGTTTGCCTGAATCAAAAATTTACTGGGCTATAGCCTTACCATTTTTCCCAAAAATGGCAATTCTCAAATATGTGCTTTTTCTTCGTTTGAACCACTTTTGACCACGTGCATTATCACGAGGAATGATTTGGACGCCGAACAAGCGCTTTTTCAGACAAGTGAGAAAATTTGCCTGAATCAAAATTTTACTGGGCCTTACCATTTTTCCCAAAAATGGCAATTCTCAAATATGTGCTTTTTCTTCGTTTAAACCATTTGTGACCATGTGCACTACCATGGGGAATGATTTTGACGCCGAACAAGCGGTTTTTCAGACAGGTCAGATAATTTGCCTGAATCAAAATTTTACTAGGCTATAGCCTTACCATTTTTCCCAAAACAATGCAATCCTCAAATATGTGCTCATTCTCCGTTTCAACCACTTGTGACCACGTGCATTATCACGAGGAATGATTTTGACGCCGAACAAGCGCTATTTCAGACAAGTGAGAAAATTTGCCTGAATCAAAATTTTACTGGGCTATAGCCTTACCATTTTTCCCAAAAATGGCAATTCTCAATAATGTGCTTTTTCTTCGTTTGAACCACTTTTGACCACGTGCATTATCACGAGGAATGATTTGGACGCCGAACAAGCGCTTTTTCAGACAAGTGAGAAAATTTGCCTGAATCAAAATATTACTCGGCTATAGCCTTACCATTTTTCCCAAACATGGCAATTCTCAAATATGTGCTTTTTCTTCGTTTGAACCACTTGTGACCACGTGCATTATCACGAGGAATGATTTTGACGCCGAACAAGCGCTTTTTCAGACAAGTGAGAAAATTTGCCTGAATCAAAATTTTACTGGGTTATAGCCTTACCATTTTTCCCAAAAATATGCAATCCTCAAATATGTGCTCATTCTCCGTTTGAACCACTTGTGACCACGTGCATTATCACAAGGAATGATTTTGACGCCGAACAAGCGCTTTTTCAGACAAGTGAGAAAATTTGCCTGAATCAAAATTTTACTGGGCTATAGCCTTACCATTTTTCCCAAAAATGGCAATTCTCAATAATGTGCTTTTTCTTCGTTTGAACCACTTCTGACCACGTGCATTATCACAAGGAATGATTTTGACACCGAACAAGCGATTTTTCAGACAAGTGAGAAAATTTGCCTGAATAAAAATTTTACTGGGCTATAGCCTTACCATTTTTCCCAAAAATGGCAATTCTCAAATATGTGCTTTTTCTTCGTTTGAACCAATTGTGACCACGTGCATTATCACAAGGAATGATTTTGACGCCGAACAAGCGCTTTTTCAGACAAGTGAGAAAATTTGCCTGAATCAAAATTTTACTGGGCTATAGCCTTACCATTGTTCCCAAAAATGGCAATTCTCAAATATGTGCTTTTTCTTCGTTTGAACTACTTGTGACCATGTGCACTACCACGAGGAATGATTTTGACGCCAAACAAGCGCTTTTTCAGACAAGTGAGAAAATTTGCCTGAATCAAAATTTTACTGGGCTATAGCCTTACCATTTTTCCCAAAAATGGCAATTCTCAAATATGTGCTTTTTCTTCGTTTGAACTACTTGTGACCATGTGCACTACCACGAGGAATGATTTTGGGGCCGAACGAGCACTTCTTCACACAAGTGAGAAAGTTTGCCTGAATCAAAATTTTACTGGGCTATAGCCTTACCATTTTTCCCAAAAAATGGCAATTCTCATATATGTGCTTTTTCTTCGTTTGAAACACTTGTGACCATGTGCACTACCACGAGGAATGATTTTGACGCCGATCAAGCGCTTTTTCAGACAGGTGAGAAAATTTGCCTGAATCTAAATTTTACTGGGCTATATAGCCTTACCATTTTTCCCAAAAATGGCAATTCTCAAATATGTGCTTTTTCTTCGTTTGAACCACTTTTGACCACGTGCATTATCACGAGGAATGATTTGGACGCCGAACAAGCGCATTTTCAGACAAGTGAGAAAATTTGCCTGAATCAAAATATTACTGGGCTATATGTAGCCTTACCATTTTTCCCAAAAAATGGCAAATCTCAAATATGTACTTTTTCTTCGTTTGAACCACTTGTGACCATGTGCACTACCACGAGAAAAGATTTTGACGCCGAACAAGCGCTTTTTCAGACAAGTGAGAAAATTTGCCTGAATCAAAATTTTACTGGGCTATAGCCTTACCATTTTTCCCAAAAATGGCAATTCTCAATAATGAGCTTTTTCTTCGTTTGAACCACTTGTGACCACGTGCATTATCACGAGGAATGATTTTGACGCTGAACAAGCGCTTTTTCAGACAAGTGAGAAAATTTGCCTGAATCAAAATTTTACTGGGCTATAGCCTTACCATTTTTCCCAAACATGGCAATTCTCAAATATGTGCTTTTTCTTCGTTTGAACCACTTGTGACCACGTGCATTATCACGAGGAATGATTTTGACGCCGAACAAGCGCTTTTTCAGACAAGTGAGAAAATTTGCTTGAATCAAAATTTTACTGGGGCCTTACCATTTTTCCCAAAAAAATGCAATCCTCAAATATGTGCTCATTCTCCGTTTGAACCACTTGTGACCACGTGCATTATCACAAGGAATGATTTTGACGCCGAACAAGCGCTTTTTCAGACAAGTGAGAAAATTTGCCTGAATCAAAATTTTACTGGGCTATATATAGCCTTACCATTTTTCCCAAAAATGGCAATTCTCAAATATGTGCTTTTTCTTCGTTTAAACCAATTGTAACCACGTGCATTATCACGAGGAATGATTTTGACGCCGAACAAGCGCTTTTTCAGACAAGTGAGAAAATTTGCCTGAATCAAAATTTTACTGGGTTATAGCCTTACCATTTTTCCCAAAAATATGCAATCCTCAAATATGTGCTCATTCTCCGTTTGAACCACTTGTGACCACGTGCATTATCACAAGGAATGATTTTGACGCCGAACAAGCGCTTTTTCAGACAAGTGAGAAAATTTGCCTGAATCAAAATTTTACTGGGCTATAGCCTTACCATTTTTCCCAAAAATGGCAATTCTCAATAATGTGCTTTTTCTTCGTTTGAACCACTTCTGACCACGTGCATTATCACAAGGAATGATTTTGACGCCGAACAAGCGATTTTTCAGACAAGTGAGAAAATTTGCCTGAATAAAAATTTTACTGGGCTATAGCCTTACCATTTTTCCCAAAAATGGCAGTTCTCAAATATGTGCTTTTTCTTCGTTTGAACCAATTGTGACCACGTGCATTATCACAAGGAATGATTTTGACGCCGAACAAGCGCTTTTTCAGACAAGTGAGAAAATTTGCCTGAATCAAAATTTTACTGGGCTAGAGCCTTACCATTTTTCCCAAAAATGGCAATTCTCAAATATGTGCTTTTTCTTCGTTTGAACTACTTGTGACCATGTGCACTACCACGAGGAATGATTTTGGGGCCGAACGAGCACTTCTTTACACAAGTGAGAAAGTTTGCCTGAATCAAAATTTTACTGGGCTATAGCCTTACCATTTTTCCCAAAAATGGCAATTCTCAAATATGTGCTTTTTCTTCGTTTAAACCACTTGTGACCATGTGCATTATCACAAGGAATGATTTTCACGCCGAACAAGCCCTATTTCAGACAAGTGAGAAAATTTGCCTGAATAAAAATTTTACTGGGCTATAGCCTTACCATTTTTCCCAAAAATGGCAATTCTCAAATATGTGCTTTTTCTTCGTTTGAACCACTTGTGACCACGTGCATTATCACAAAGAATGATTTTGACGCCGAACAAGCGCTTTTTCAGACAAGTGAGAAAATTTCCCTGAATCAAAATTTTACTGGGCTATAGCCTTACCATTTTTCCCAAAAATGGCAATTCTCAAATATGGGCTTTTTCTTCGTTTGAACTACTTGTGACCATGTGCACTACCACGAGGAATGATTTTGGGGCCGAACGAGCACTTCTTCACACAAGTGAGAAAGTTTGCCTGAATCAAATATTTACTGGGCTATAGCCTTACCATTTTTCCCAAAAATGGCAATTCTCAAATATGTGCTTTTTCTTCGTTTGAACCACTTTTGACCACGTGCATTATCACGAGGAATGATTTGGACGCCGAACAAGCGCTTTTTCAGACAAGTGAGAAAATTTGCCTGAATCAAAATTTTACTGGGCCTTACCATTTTTCCCAAAAATGGCAATTCTCAAATATGTGCTTTTTCTTCGTTTAAACCACTTGTGACCATGTGCACTACCATGGGGAATGATTTTGACGCCGAACAAGCGGTTTTTCAGACAGGTCAGATAATTTGCCTGAATCAAAATTTTACTAGGCTATAGCCTTACCATTTTTCCCAAAACAATGCAATCCTCAAATATGTGCTCATTCTCCGTTTCAACCACTTGTGACCACGTGCATTATGACGAGGAATGATTTTGACGCCGAACAAGCGCTATTTCAGACAAGTGAGAAAATTTGCCTGAATCAAAATTTTACTGGGCTATAGCCTTACCATTTTTCCCAAAAATGGCAATTCTCAATAATGTGCTTTTTCTTCGTTTGAACCACTTTTGACCACGTGCATTATCACGAGGAATGATTTGGACGCCGAACAAGCGCTTTTTCAGACAAGTGAGAAAATTTGCCTGAATCAAAATATTACTCGGCTATAGCCTTACCATTTTTCCCAAACATGGCAATTCTCAAATATGTGCTTTTTCTTCGTTTGAACCACTTGTGACCACGTGCATTATCACGAGGAATGATTTTGACGCCGAACAAGCGCTTTTTCAGACAAGTGAGAAAATTTGCCTGAATCAAAATTTTACTGGGTTATAGCCTTACCATTTTTCCCAAAAATATGCAATCCTCAAATATGTGCTCATTCTCCGTTTGAACCACTTGTGACCACGTGCATTATCACAAGGAATGATTTTGACGCCGAACAAGCGCTTTTTCAGACAAGTGAGAAAATTTGCCTGAATCAAAATTTTACTGGGCTATAGCCTTACCATTTTTCCAAAAAATGGCAATTCTCAAATATGTGCTTTTTCTTCGTTTGAACTACTTGTGACCATGTGCACTACCACGAGGAATGATTTTGGGGCCGAACGAGCACTTCTTCACACAAGTGAGAAAGTTTGCCTGAATCAAAATTTTACTGGGCTATAGCCTTACCATTTTTCCCAAAAATGGCAATTCTCAAATATGTGCTTTTTCTTCGTTTAAACCACTTGTGACCATGTGCATTATCACAAGGAAAGATTTTCACGCAGAACAAGCCCTATTTCAGACAAGTGAGAAAATTTGCCTGAATAAAAATTTTACTGGGCTATAGCCTTACCATTTTTCCCAAAAATGGCAATTCTCAAATATGTGCTTTTTCTTCGTTTGAACCACTTGTGACCACGTGCATTATCACAAAGAATGATTTTGACGCCGAACAAGCGCTTTTTCAGACAAGTGAGAAAATTTCCCTGAATCAAAATTTTACTGGGCTATAGCCTTACCATTTTTCCCAAAAATGGCAATTCTCAAATATGTGCTTTTTCTTCGTTTGAACTACTTGTGACCATGTGCACTACCACGAGGAATGATTTTGGGGCCGAACGAGCACTTCTTCACACAAGTGAGAAAGTTTGCCTGAATCAAAAATTTACTGGGCTATATAGCCTTACCATTTTTCCCAAAAATAGCAATTCTCAAATATGTGCTTTTTCTTCGTTTGAACCACTTTTGACCACGTGCATTATCACGAGGAATGATTTGGACGCCGAACAAGCGCTTTTTCAGACAAGTGAGAAAATTTGCCTGAATCAAAATTTTACTGGGCCTTACCATTTTTCCCAAAAATGGCAATTCTCAAATATGTGCTTTTTCTTCGTTTAAACCATTTGTGACCATGTGCACTACCATGGGGAATGATTTTGACGCCGAACAAGCGGTTTTTCAGACAGGTCAGATAATTTGCCTGAATCAAAATTTTACTAGGCTATAGCCTTACCATTTTTCCCAAAACAATGCAATCCTCAAATATGTGCTCATTCTCCGTTTCAACCACTTGTGACCACGTGCATTATCACGAGGAATGATTTTGACGCCGAACAAGCGCTATTTCAGACAAGTGAGAAAATTTGCCTGAATCAAAATTTTACTGGGCTATAGCCTTACCATTTTTCCCAAAAATGGCAATTCTCAATAATGTGCTTTTTCTTCGTTTGAACCACTTTTGACCACGTGCACTATCACGAGGAATGATTTGGACGCCGAACAAGCGCTTTTTCAGACAAGTGAGAAAATTTGCCTGAATCAAAATATTACTCGGCTATAGCCTTACCATTTTTCCCAAACATGGCAATTCTCAAATATGTGCTTTTTCTTCGTTTGAACCACTTGTGACCACGTGCATTATCACGAGGAATGATTTTGACGCCGAACAAGCGCTTTTTCAGACAAGTGAGAAAATTTGCCTGAATCAAAATTTTACTGGGTTATAGCCTTACCATTTTTCCCAAAAATATGCAATCCTCAAATATGTGCTCATTCTCCGTTTGAACCACTTGTGACCACGTGCATTATCACAAGGAATGATTTTGACGCCGAACAAGCGCTTTTTCAGACAAGTGAGAAAATTTGCCTGAATCAAAATTTTACTGGGCTATAGCCTTACCATTTTTCCCAAAAGTGGCAATTCTCAATAATGTGCTTTTTCTTCGTTTGAACCACTTCTGACCACGTGCATTATCACAAGGAATGATTTTGACACCGAACAAGCGATTTTTCAGACAAGTGAGAAAATTTGCCTGAATAAAAATTTTACTGGGCTATAGCCTTACCATTTTTCCCAAAAATGGCAATTCTCAAATATGTGCTTTTTCTTCGTTTGAACCAATTGTGACCACGTGCATTATCACAAGGAATGATTTTGACGCCGAACAAGCGCTTTTTCAGACAAGTGAGAAAATTTGCCTGAATCAAAATTTTACTGGGCTATAGCCTTACCATTTTTCCCAAAAATGGCAATTCTCAAATATGTGCTTTTTCTTCGTTTGAACTACTTGTGACCATGTGCACTACCACGAGGAATGATTTTGACGCCAAACAAGCGCTTTTTCAGACAAGTGAGAAAATTTGCCTGAATCAAAATTTTACTGGGCTATAGCCTTACCATTTTTCCCAAAAATGGCAATTCTCAAATATGTGCTTTTTCTTCGTTTGAACTACTTGTGACCATGTGCACTACCACGAGGAATGATTTTGGGGCCGAACGAGCACTTCTTCACACAAGTGAGAAAGTTTGCCTGAATCAAAATTTTACTGGGCTATAGCCTTACCATTTTTCCCAAAAAATGGCAATTCTCATATATGTGCTTTTTCTTCGTTTGAAACACTTGTGACCATGTGCACTACCACGAGGAATGATTTTGACGCCGATCAAGCGCTTTTTCAGACAGGTGAGAAAATTTGCCTGAATCTAAATTTTACTGGGCTATATAGCCTTACCATTTTTCCCAAAAATGGCAATTCTCAAATATGTGCTTTTTCTTCGTTTGAACCACTTTTGACCACGTGCATTATCACGAGGAATGATTTGGACGCCGAACAAGCGCTTTTTCAGACAAGTGAGAAAATTTGCCTGAATCAAAATATTACTGGGCTATATATAGCCTTACCATTTTTCCCAAAAAATGGCAAATCTCAAATATGTACTTTTTCTTCGTTTGAACCACTTGTGACCATGTGCACTACCACGAGAAAAGATTTTGACGCCGAACAAGCGCTTTTTCAGACAAGTGAGAAAATTTGCCTGAATCAAAATTTTACTGGGCTATAGCCTTACCATTTTTCCCAAAAATGGCAATTCTCAATAATGAGCTTTTTCTTCGTTTGAACCACTTGTGACCACGTGCATTATCACAAAGAATGATTTTGACGCCGAACAAGCGCTTTTTCAGACAAGTGAGAAAATTTCCCTGAATCAAAATTTTACTGGGCTATAGCCTTACCATTTTTCCCAAAAATGGCAATTCTCAAATATGTGCTTTTTCTTCGTTTGAACTACTTGTGACCATGTGCACTACCACGAGGAATGATTTTGGGGCCGAACGAGCACTTCTTCACACAAGTGAGAAAGTTTGCCTGAATCAAAAATTTACTGGGCTATATAGCCTTACCATTTTTCCCAAAAATGGCAATTCTCAAATATGTGCTTTTTCTTCGTTTGAACCACTTTTGACCACGTGCATTATCACGAGGAATGATTTGGACGCCGAACAAGCGCTTTTTCAGACAAGTGAGAAAATTTGCCTGAATCAAAATTTTACTGGGCCTTACCATTTTTCCCAAAAATGGCAATTCTCAAATATGTGCTTTTTCTTCGTTTAAACCATTTGTGACCATGTGCACTACCATGGGGAATGATTTTGACGCCGAACAAGCGGTTTTTCAGACAGGTCAGATAATTTGCCTGAATCAAAATTTTACTAGGCTATAGCCTTACCATTTTTCCCAAAACAATGCAATCCTCAAATATGTGCTCATTCTCCGTTTCAACCACTTGTGACCACGTGCATTATCACGAGGAATGATGTTGACGCCGAACAAGCGCTATTTCAGACAAGTGAGAAAATTTGCCTGAATCAAAATTTTACTGGGCTATAGCCTTACCATTTTTCCCAAAAATGGCAATTCTCAATAATGTGCTTTTTCTTCGTTTGAACCACTTTTGACCACGTGCACTATCACGAGGAATGATTTGGACGCCGAACAAGCGCTTTTTCAGACAAGTGAGAAAATTTGCCTGAATCAAAATATTACTCGGCTATAGCCTTACCATTTTTCCCAAACATGGCAATTCTCAAATATGTGCTTTTTCTTCGTTTGAACCACTTGTGACCACGTGCATTATCACGAGGAATGATTTTGACGCCGAACAAGCGCTTTTTCAGACAAGTGAGAAAATTTGCCTGAATCAAAATTTTACTGGGTTATAGCCTTACCATTTTTCCCAAAAATATGCAATCCTCAAATATGTGCTCATTCTCCGTTTGAACCACTTGTGACCACGTGCATTATCACAAGGAATGATTTTGACGCCGAACAAGCGCTTTTTCAGACAAGTGAGAAAATTTGCCTGAATCAAAATTTTACTGGGCTATAGCCTTACCATTTTTCCCAAAAGTGGCAATTCTCAATAATGTGCTTTTTCTTCGTTTGAACCACTTCTGACCACGTGCATTATCACAAGGAATGATTTTGACACCGAACAAGCGATTTTTCAGACAAGTGAGAAAATTTGCCTGAATAAAAATTTTACTGGGCTATAGCCTTACCATTTTTCCCAAAAATGGCAATTCTCAAATATGTGCTTTTTCTTCGTTTGAACCAATTGTGACCACGTGCATTATCACAAGGAATGATTTTGACGCCGAACAAGCGCTTTTTCAGACAAGTGAGAAAATTTGCCTGAATCAAAATTTTACTGGGCTATAGCCTTACCATTTTTCCCAAAAATGGCAATTCTCAAATATGTGCTTTTTCTTCGTTTGAACTACTTGTGACCATGTGCACTACCACGAGGAATGATTTTGACGCCAAACAAGCGCTTTTTCAGACAAGTGAGAAAATTTGCCTGAATCAAAATTTTACTGGGCTATAGCCTTACCATTTTTCCCAAAAATGGCAATTCTCAAATATGTGCTTTTTCTTCGTTTGAACTACTTGTGACCATGTGCACTACCACGAGGAATGATTTTGGGGCCGAACGAGCACTTCTTCACACAAGTGAGAAAGTTTGCCTGAATCAAAATTTTACTGGGCTATAGCCTTACCATTTTTCCCAAAAAATGGCAATTCTCATATATGTGCTTTTTCTTCGTTTGAAACACTTGTGACCATGTGCACTACCACGAGGAATGATTTTGACGCCGATCAAGCGCTTTTTCAGACAGGTGAGAAAATTTGCCTGAATCTAAATTTTACTGGGCTATATAGCCTTACCATTTTTCCCAAAAATGGCAATTCTCAAATATGTGCTTTTTCTTCGTTTGAACCACTTTTGACCACGTGCATTATCACGAGGAATGATTTGGACGCCGAACAAGCGCTTTTTCAGACAAGTGAGAAAATTTGCCTGAATCAAAATATTACTGGGCTATATATAGCCTTACCATTTTTCCCAAAAAATGGCAAATCTCAAATATGTACTTTTTCTTCGTTTGAACCACTTGTGACCATGTGCACTACCACGAGAAAAGATTTTGACGCCGAACAAGCGCTTTTTCAGACAAGTGAGAAAATTTGCCTGAATCAAAATTTTACTGGGCTATAGCCTTACCATTTTTCCCAAAAATGGCAATTCTCAATAATGAGCTTTTTCTTCGTTTGAACCACTTGTGACCACGTGCATTATCACGAGGAATGATTTTGACGCTGAACAAGCGCTTTTTCAGACAAGTGAGAAAATTTGCCTGAATCAAAATTTTACTGGGCTATAGCCTTACCATTTTTCCCAAACATGGCAATTCTCAAATATGTGCTTTTTCTTCGTTTGAACCACTTGTGACCACGTGCATTATCACGAGGAATGATTTTGACGCCGAACAAGCGCTTTTTCAGACAAGTGAGAAAATTTGCCTGAATCAAAATTTTACTGGGGCCTTACCATTTTTCCCAAAAAAATGCAATCCTCAAATATGTGCTCATTCTCCGTTTGAACCACTTGTGACCACGTGCATTATCACAAGGAATGATTTTGACCCCGAACAAGCGCTTTTTCAGACAAGTGAGAAAATTTGCCTGAATCAAAATTTTACTGGGCTATAGCCTTACCATTTTTCCCAAAAAAATGCAATCCTCAAATATGTGCTCATTCTCCGTTTGAACCACTTGTGACCACGTGCATTATCACAAGGAATGATTTTGACGCCGAACAAGCGCTTTTTCAGACAAGTGAGAAAATTTGCCTGAATCAAAATTTTACTGGGCTATATATAGCCTTACCATTTTTCCCAAAAATGGCAATTCTCAAATATGTGCTTTTTCTTCGTTTAAACCAATTGTAACCACGTGCATTATCACGAGGAATGATTTTGACGCCGAACAAGCGCTTTTTCAGACAAGTGAGAAAATTTGCCTGAATCAAAATTTTACTGGGTTATAGCCTTACCATTTTTCCCAAAAATATGCAATCCTCAAATATGTGCTCATTCTCCGTTTGAACCACTTGTGACCACGTGCATTATCACAAGGAATGATTTTGACGCCGAACAAGCGCTTTTTCAGACAAGTGAGAAAATTTGCCTGAATCAAAATTTTACTGGGCTATAGCCTTACCATTTTTCCCAAAAATGGCAATTCTCAATAATGTGCTTTTTCTTCGTTTGAACCACTTCTGACCACGTGCATTATCACAAGGAATGATTTTGACGCCGAACAAGCGATTTTTCAGACAAGTGAGAAAATTTGCCTGAATAAAAATTTTACTGGGCTATAGCCTCACCATTTTTCCCAAAAATGGCAATTCTCAAATATGTGCTTTTTCTTCGTTTGAACCAATTGTGACCACGTGCATTATCACAAGGAATGATTTTGACGCCGAACAAGCGCTTTTTCAGACAAGTGAGAAAATTTGCCTGAATCAAAATTTTACTGGGCTAGAGCCTTACCATTTTTCCCAAAAATGGCAATTCTCAAATATGTGCTTTTTCTTCGTTTGAACTACTTGTGACCATGTGCACTACCACGAGGAATGATTTTGGGGCCGAACGAGCACTTCTTCACACAAGTGAGAAAGTTTGCCTGAATCAAAATTTTACTGGGCTATAGCCTTACCATTTTTCCCAAAAATGGCAATTCTCAAATATGTGCTTTTTCTTCGTTTAAACCACTTGTGACCATGTGCATTATCACAAGGAATGATTTTCACGCCGAACAAGCCCTATTTCAGACAAGTGAGAAAATTTGCCTGAATAAAAATTTTACTGGGCTATAGCCTTACCATTTTTCCCAAAAATGGCAATTCTCAAATATGTGCTTTTTCTTCGTTTGAACCACTTGTGACCACGTGCATTATCACAAAGAATGATTTTGACGCCGAACAAGCGCTTTTTCAGACAAGTGAGAAAATTTCCCTGAATCAAAATTTTACTGGGCTATAGCCTTACCATTTTTCCCAAAAATGGCAATTCTCAAATATGGGCTTTTTCTTCGTTTGAACTACTTGTGACCATGTGCACTACCACGAGGAATGATTTTGGGGCCGAACGAGCACTTCTTCACACAAGTGAGAAAGTTTGCCTGAATCAAATATTTACTGGGCTATAGCCTTACCATTTTTCCCAAAAATGGCAATTCTCAAATATGTGCTTTTTCTTCGTTTGAACCACTTTTGACCACGTGCATTATCACGAGGAATGATTTGGACGCCGAACAAGCGCTTTTTCAGACAAGTGAGAAAATTTGCCTGAATCAAAATTTTACTGGGCCTTACCATTTTTCCCAAAAATGGCAATTCTCAAATATGTGCTTTTTCTTCGTTTAAACCACTTGTGACCATGTGCACTACCATGGGGAATGATTTTGACGCCGAACAAGCGGTTTTTCAGACAGGTCAGATAATTTGCCTGAATCAAAATTTTACTAGGCTATAGCCTTACCATTTTTCCCAAAACAATGCAATCCTCAAATATGTGCTCATTCTCCGTTTCAACCACTTGTGACCACGTGCATTATCACGAGGAATGATTTTGACGCCGAACAAGCGCTATTTCAGACAAGTGAGAAAATTTGCCTGAATCAAAATTTTACTGGGCTATAGCCTTACCATTTTTCCCAAAAATGGCAATTCTCAATAATGTGCTTTTTCTTCGTTTGAACCACTTTTGACCACGTGCATTATCACGAGGAATGATTTGGACGCCGAACAAGCGCTTTTTCAGACAAGTGAGAAAATTTGCCTGAATCAAAATATTACTCGGCTATAGCCTTACCATTTTTCCCAAACATGGCAATTCTCAAATATGTGCTTTTTCTTCGTTTGAACCACTTGTGACCACGTGCATTATCACGAGGAATGATTTTGACGCCGAACAAGCGCTTTTTCAGACAAGTGAGAAAATTTGCCTGAATCAAAATTTTACTGGGTTATAGCCTTACCATTTTTCCCAAAAATATGCAATCCTCAAATATGTGCTCATTCTCCGTTTGAACCACTTGTGACCACGTGCATTATCACAAGGAATGATTTTGACGCCGAACAAGCGCTTTTTCAGACAAGTGAGAAAATTTGCCTGAATCAAAATTTTACTGGGCTATATAGCCTTACCATTTTTCCCAAAAATGGCAATTCTCAAATATGTGCTTTTTCTTCGTTTGAACTACTTGTGACCATGTGCACTACCACTAGGAATGATTTTGGGGCCGAACGAGCACTTCTTCACACAAGTGAGAAAGTTTGCCTGAATCAAAATTTTACTGGGCTATAGCCTTACCATTTTTCCCAAAAATGGCAAATCTCAAATATGTGCTTTTTCTTCGTTTAAACCACTTGTGACCATGTGCATTATCACAAGGAAACATTTTCACGCAGAACAAGCCCTATTTCAGACAAGTGAGAAAATTTGCCTGAATAAAAATTTTACTGGGCTATAGCCTTACCATTTTTCCCAAAAATGGCAATTCTCAAATATGTGCTTTTTCTTCGTTTGAACCACTTGTGACCACGTGCATTATAACAAAGAATGATTTTGACGCCGAACAAGCGCTTTATCAGACAAGTGAGAAAATTTACCTGAATCAAAATTTTACTGGGCTATAGCCTTACCATTTTTCCCAAAAATGGCAATTCTCAAATATGTGCTTTTTCTTCGTTTGAACTACTTGTGACCATGTGCACTACCACGAGGAATGATTTTGGGGCCGAACGAGCACTTCTTCACACAAGTGAGAAAGTTTGCCTGAATCAAAAATTTACTGGGCTATAGCCTTACCATTTTTCCCAAAAATGGCAATTCTCAAATATGTGCTTTTTCTTCGTTTGAACCACTTTTGACCACGTGCATTATCACGAGGAATGATTTGGACGCCGAACAAGCGCTTTTTCAGACAAGTGAGAAAATTTGCCTGAATCAAAATTTTACTGGGCCTTACCATTTTTCCCAAAAATGGCAATTCTCAAATATGTGCTTTTTCTTCGTTTAAACCATTTGTGACCATGTGCACTACCATGGGGAATGATTTTGACGCCGAACAAGCGGTTTTTCAGACAGGTCAGATAATTTGCCTGAATCAAAATTTTACTAGGCTATAGCCTTACCATTTTTCCCAAAACAATGCAATCCTCAAATATGTGCTCATTCTCCGTTTCAACCACTTGTGACCACGTGCATTATCACGAGGAATGATTTTGACGCCGAACAAGCGCTATTTCAGACAAGTGAGAAAATTTGCCTGAATCAAAATTTTACTGGGCTATAGCCTTACCATTTTTCCCAAAAATGGCAATTCTCAAATATGTGCTTTTTCTTCGTTTGAACCACTTTTGACCACGTGCATTATCACGAGGAATGATTTGGACGCCGAACAAGCGCTTTTTCAGACAAGTGAGAAAATTTGCCTGAATCAAAATTTTACTGGGCTATAGCCTTACCATTTTTCCCAAAAAAATGCAATCCTCAAATATGTGCTCATTCTCCGTTTGAACCACTTGTGACCACGTGCATTATCACAAGGAATGATTTTGACGCCGAACAAGCGCTTTTTCAGACAAGTGAGAAAATTTGCCTGAATCAAAATTTTACTGGGCCATAGCCTTACCATTTTTCCCAAAAATGGCAATTCTCAAATATGTGCTTTTTCTTCGTTTAAACCAATTGTAACCACGTGCATTATCACAACGAATGATTTTGACGCCGAGCAAGCGGTTTTTCAGACAAGTCAGAAAATTTGCCTGAATCAAAATTTTACTAGGCTATAGCCTTACCATTTTTCCCAAAAAAATGCAATCCTCAAATATGTGCTCATTCTCCGTTTGAACAACTTGTGACCACGTGCATTATCACGAGGAATGATTCTGACGCCGAACAAGCCCTATTTCAGACAAGTGAGAAAGTTTGCCGGAATCAAAAATTTACTGGGCTACAGCCTTACCATTTTTCCCAAAAATGGCAATTCTCAAATATGTGCTTTTTCTTCGTTTGAACCACTTGTGACCACGTGCATTATCACAAGGAATGATTTTGACGCCGATCAAGCGCTTTTTCAGACAGGTGAGAAAATTTGCCTGAATTTAAATTTTACTGGGCTATAGCCTTACCATTTTTCCCAAAAAAATGCAATCCTCAAATATGTGCTTTTTCTTCGTTTAAACCAATTGTAACCACGTGCATTATCACAAGGAATGATTTTGACACCGATCAAGCGCTTTTTCAGACAGGTGAGAAAATTTGCCTGAATCTAAATTTTACTGGGCTATAGCCTTACCATTTTTCCCAAAAAAATACAATCCTCAAATATGTGCTCATTCTCCGTTTGAACCACTTGTGACCATGTGCATTATCACAAGGAATGATTTTGACGCCGAACAAGCGCTTTTTCAGACAAGTGAGAAAATTTGCCTGAATCAAAATTTTACTGGGCTATAGCCTTACCATTTTTCCCAAAAAATGCAATCCTCAAATATGTGCTCATTCTCCGTTTGAACCACTTGTGACGACGTGCATTATCACAACGAATGATTTTGACGCCGAACAAGCGCTTTTTCAGACAAGTGAGAAAATTTGCCTGAATAAAAATTTTACTGGGCTATAGCCTTACCATTTTTCCCAAAAATGGCAATTCTCAAATATGTGCTTTTTCTTCATTTAAACCAATTGTAACCACGTGCATTATCACAACGAATGATTTTGACGCCGAGCAAGAAGTTTTTCAGACAAGTCAGAAAATTTGCCTGAATCAAAATTTTACTAGGCTATAGCCTTACCATTTTTCCCAAAAAAATGCAATCCTCAAATATGTGCTCATTCTCCGTTTGAACAACTAGTGACCACGTGCATTATCACGAGGAATGATTTTGACGCCGAACAAGCCCTATTTCAGACAAGTGAGAAAGTTTGCCGGAATCAAAAATTTACTGGGATAGCCTTACCATTTTTCCCAAAAATGGCAATTCTCAAATATGTGCTTTTTCTTCGTTTGAAGCACTTTTTACCACGTGCATTATCACAAGGAATGATGTCGACGCCGATCAAGCGCTTTTTCAGACAGGTGAGAAAATTTGCCTGAATCTAAATTTTACTGGGCTATAGCCTTACCATTTTTCCCAAAAAAATGCAATCCTCAAATATGTGCTCATTCTCCGTTTGAACCACTTGTGACCACGTGCATTATCACAAGGAATGATTTTGACGCCGAACAAGCGCTTTTTCAGACAAGTGAGAAAATTTGCCTGAATCAAAATTTTACTGGGCTATAGCCTTATATTTTTCCCAAAAATGGCAATTCTCAAATATGTGCTTTTTCTTCGTTTGAACCACTTGTGACCACGTGCATTATCACAAGGAATGATTTTGACGCCGATCAAGCGCTTTTTCAGACAGGTGAGAAAATTTGCCTGAATCTAAATTTTACTGGGCTATAGCCTTACCACTTCTCCCAAAAAAATGCAATCCTCAAATATGTGCTTTTTCTTCGTTTAAACCAATTGTAACCACGTGCATTATCACAAGGAATGATTTTGACACCGATCAAGCGCTTTTTCAGACAGGTGAGAAAATTTGCCTGAATCTAAATTTTACTGGGCTATAGCCTTACCATTTTTCCCAAAAAAATACAATCCTCAAATATGTGCTCATTCTCCGTTTGAACCACTTGTGACCATGTGCATTATCACAAGGAATGATTTTGACGCCGAACAAGCGCTTTTTCAGACAAGTGAGAAAATTTGCCTGAATCAAAATTTTACTGGGCCATAGCCTTACCATTTTTCCCAAAAATGGCAATTCTCAAATATGTGCTTTTTCTTCGTTTAAACCAATTGTAACCACGTGCATTATCACAACGAATGATTTTGACGCCGAGCAAGCGGTTTTTCAGACAAGTCAGAAAATTTGCCTGAATCAAAATTTTACTAGGCTATAGCCTTACCATTTTTCCCAAAAAAATGCAATCCTCAAATATGTGCTCATTCTCCGTTTGAACAACTTGTGACCACGTGCATTATCACGAGGAATGATTCTGACGCCGAACAAGCCCTATTTCAGACAAGTGAGAAAGTTTGCCGGAATCAAAAATTTACTGGGCTACAGCCTTACCATTTTTCCCAAAAATGGCAATTCTCAAATATGTGCTTTTTCTTCGTTTGAACCACTTGTGACCACGTGCATTATCACAAGGAATGATTTTGACGCCGATCAAGCGCTTTTTCAGACAGGTGAGAAAATTTGCCTGAATTTAAATTTTACTGGGCTATAGCCTTACCATTTTTCCCAAAAAAATGCAATCCTCAAATATGTGCTTTTTCTTCGTTTAAACCAATTGTAACCACGTGCATTATCACAAGGAATGATTTTGACACCGATCAAGCGCTTTTTCAGACAGGTGAGAAAATTTGCCTGAATCTAAATTTTACTGGGCTATAGCCTTACCATTTTTCCCAAAAAAATACAATCCTCAAATATGTGCTCATTCTCCGTTTGAACCACTTGTGACCATGTGCATTATCACAAGGAATGATTTTGACGCCGAACAAGCGCTTTTTCAGACAAGTGAGAAAATTTGCCTGAATCAAAATTTTACTGGGCTATAGCCTTACCATTTTTCCCAAAAAATGCAATCCTCAAATATGTGCTCATTCTCCGTTTGAACCACTTGTGACGACGTGCATTATCACAACGAATGATTTTGACGCCGAACAAGCGCTTTTTCAGACAAGTGAGAAAATTTGCCTGAATAAAAATTTTACTGGGCTATAGCCTTACCATTTTTCCCAAAAATGGCAATTCTCAAATATGTGCTTTTTCTTCATTTAAACCAATTGTAACCACGTGCATTATCACAACGAATGATTTTGACGCCGAGCAAGAAGTTTTTCAGACAAGTCAGAAAATTTGCCTGAATCAAAATTTTACTAGGCTATAGCCTTACCATTTTTCCCAAAAAAATGCAATCCTCAAATATGTGCTCATTCTCCGTTTGAACAACTAGTGACCACGTGCATTATCACGAGGAATGATTTTGACGCCGAACAAGCCCTATTTCAGACAAGTGAGAAAGTTTGCCGGAATCAAAAATTTACTGGGATAGCCTTACCATTTTTCCCAAAAATGGCAATTCTCAAATATGTGCTTTTTCTTCGTTTGAAGCACTTTTTACCACGTGCATTATCACAAGGAATGATGTCGACGCCGATCAAGCGCTTTTTCAGACAGGTGAGAAAATTTGCCTGAATCTAAATTTTACTGGGCTATAGCCTTACCATTTTTCCCAAAAAAATGCAATCCTCAAATATGTGCTCATTCTCCGTTTGAACCACTTGTGACCACGTGCATTATCACAAGGAATGATTTTGACGCCGAACAAGCGCTTTTTCAGACAAGTGAGAAAATTTGCCTGAATCAAAATTTTACTGGGCTATAGCCTTATATTTTTCCCAAAAATGGCAATTCTCAAATATGTGCTTTTTCTTCGTTTGAACCACTTGTGACCACGTGCATTATCACAAGGAATGATTTTGACGCCGATCAAGCGCTTTTTCAGACAGGTGAGAAAATTTGCCTGAATCTAAATTTTACTGGGCTATAGCCTTACCACTTTTCCCAAAAAAATGCAATCCTCAAATATGTGCTTTTTCTTCGTTTAAACCAATTGTAACCACGTGCATTATCACAAGGAATGATTTTGACACCGATCAAGCGCTTTTTCAGACAGGTGAGAAAATTTGCCTGAATCTAAATTTTACTGGGCTATAGCCTTACCATTTTTCCCAAAAAAATACAATCCTCAAATATGTGCTCATTCTCCGTTTGAACCACTTGTGACCATGTGCATTATCACAAGGAATGATTTTGACGCCGAACAAGCGCTTTTTCAGACAAGTGAGAAAATTTGCCTGAATCAAAATTTTACTGGGCTATGCCTTTCCATTTTTCCCAAAAAAATGCAATCCTCAAATATGTGCTCATTCTCCGTTTGAACCACTTGTGACGACGTGCATTATCACAACGAATGATTTTGACGCCGAACAAGCGCTTTTTCAGACAAGTGAGAAAATTTGCCTGAATAAAAATTTTACTGGGCTATAGCCTTACCATTTTTCCCAAAAATGGCAATTCTCAAATATGTGCTTTTTCTTCGTTTAAACCAATTGTAACCACGTGCATTATCACAACGAATGATTTTGACGCCGAGCAAGCAGTTTTTCAGACAAGTCAGAAAATTTGCCTGAATCAAAATTTTACTAGGCTATGGCCTTACCATTTTTCCCAAAAAAATGCAATCCTCAAATATGTGCTCATTCTCCGTTTGAACAACTTGTGACCACGTGCATTATCACGAGGAATGATTTTGACGCCGAACAAGCCCTATTTCAGACAAGTGAGAAAGTTTGCCGGAATCAAAAATTTACTGGGCTATAGCCTTACCATTTTTCCCAAAAATGGCAATTCTCAAATATGTGCTTTTTCTTCGTTTGAACCACTTGTGACCACGTGCATTATCACAACGAATGATTTTGACGCCGATCAAGCGCTTTTTCAGACAGGTGAGAAAATTTGCCTGAATCTAAATTTTACTGGGCTATAGCCTTACCATTTTTCCCAAAAAAATGCAATCCTCAAATATGTGCTCATTCTCCGTTTGAACAACTTGTACCCACGTGCATTATCACAAGGAATGATTTTGACGCCGATCAAGCGCTTTTTCAGACAGGTGAGAAAATTTGCCTGAATCTAAATTTTACTGGGCTATAGCCTTACCATTTTTCCCAAAAAATGCGATCCTCAAATATGTGCTCATTCTCCGTTTGAACCACTTGTGACCACGTGCATTATCACAAGGAATGATTTTGACGCCGAACAAGCGCTTTTTCAGACAAGTGAGAAAATTTGCCTGAATCAAAATTTTACTGGGCTATAGCCTTACCATTTTTCCCAAAAAAATGCAATCCTCAAATATGTGCTCATTCTCCGTTTGAACCATTGTGACCACGTGCATTATCACAAGGAATGATTTTGACGCCGAACAAGCGCTTTTTCAGACAAGTGAGAAAATTTGCCTGAATCAAAAATTTTACTGGGCTATAAGCCTTACCATTTTTCCCAAAAATGGCAATTCTCAATAATGTGCTTTTTCTTCGTTTGAATCACTTGTGACCACGTGCATTATCACAAGGAATGATTTTGACGCCGAACAAGCGATTTTTCAGACAAGTGAGAACATTTGCCTGAATAAAAATTTTACTGGGCTATAGCCTTACCATTTTTCCCAAAAATGGCAATTCTCAAATATGTGCTTTTTCTTCGTTTAAACCAATTGTAACCACGTGCATTATCACAACGAATGATTTTGACGCCGAGCAAGCGCTTTTTCAGACAAGTGAGAAAATTTGCCTGAATCAAAATTTTACTGGGCTATAGCCTTACCATTTTTCCCAAAAATGGCAATTCACAAATATGTGCTTTTTCTTCGTTCGAACCACTTGTGACCACATGCATTATCACAAGGAATGATTTTGACGCCGATCAAGCGCTTTTTCCGACAGGTGAGAAAATTTGCCTGAATCTAAATTTTACTGGGCTATAGCCTTACCATTTTTCCCAAACATGGCAATTCTCAAATATGTGCTTTTTCTTCGTTTGAACCAATTGTGACCACGTGCATTATCACGAGGAATGATTTTGACGCCGAACAAGCGCTTTTTCAGACAAGTGAGAAAATTTGCCTGAATCAAAATTTTACTAGGCTATAGCCTTACATTTTTCCCAAAAAAATGCAATCCTCAAATATGTGCTTTTTCTCCGTTTGAACCACTTGTGACCACGTGCATTATCACAAGGAATGATTTTGACGCCGAACAAGCGCTTTTTCAGACTAGTGAGAAAATTTGCCTGAATCAAAATTTTACTGGGCTATAGCCTTACCATTTTTCCCAAAAATGGCAATTCTCAAATATGTGCTTTTTCTTCGTTTGAAACACTTGTGACCATGTGCACTACCACGAGGAATGATTTTGACGCCGATCAAGCGCTTTTTCAGACAGGTGAGAAAATTTGCCTGAATCTAAATTTTACTGGGCTATAGCCTTACCATTTTTCCCAAAAATGGCAATTCTCAAATATGTGCTTTTTCTCCGTTTGAACCACTTTTGACCACGTGCATTATCACGAGAAATGATTTGGACGCCGAACAAGCGCTTTTTCAGACAAGTGAGAAAATTTGCCTGAATCAAAATATTACTGGGCTATATATAGCCTTACCATTTTTCCCAAAAAATGGCAAATCTCAAATATGTACTTTTTCTTCGTTTGAACCACTTGTGACCATGTGCACTACCACGAGAAAAGATTTTGACGCCGAACAAGCGCTTTTTCAGACAAGTGAGAAAATTTGCCTGAATCAAAATTTTACTGGGCTATAGCCTTACCATTTTTCCCAAACATGGCAATTCTCAAATATGTGCTTTTTCTTCGTTTGAACCACTTGTGACCACGTGCATTATCACGAGGAATGGTTTTGACGCCGAACAAGCGCTTTTTCAGACAAGTGAGAAAATTTGCCTGAATCAAAATTTTACTGGGTTATAGCCTTACCATTTTTCCCAAAAATGGCAATTCTCAATAATGTGCTTTTTCTTCGTTTGAACCACTTGTGACCACGTGCATTATCACAAGGAATGATTTTGACGCCGATGAAGCGCTTTTTCAGACAGGTGAGAAAATTTGCCTGAATCTAAATTTTACTGGGCTATAGCCTTACCATTTTTCCCAAAAAAAATGCAATCCTCAAATATGTGCTCATTCTCCGTTTGAACCACTTGTGACCACGTGCATTATCACAAGGAATGATTTTGACGCCGAACAAGCGCTTTTTCAGACAAGTGAGAAAATTTGCCTGAATAAAAATTTTACTGGGCTATAGCCTTACCATTTTTCCCAAAAATGGCAATTCTCAAATATGTGCTTTTTCTTCGTTTAAACCAATTGTAACCACGTGCATTATCACAACGAATGATTTTGACGCCGAACAAGCGGTTTTTCAGACAAGTCAGAAAATTTGCCTGAATCTAAAGTTTACTGGGCTATAGCCTTACCATTTTTCCCAAAAAAATGCAATCCTCAAATATGTGCTCACTCTCCGTTTGAACCACTTGTGACCACGTGCATTATCACAAGGAATGATTTTGACGCCGAACAAGCGCTTTTTCAGACAAGTGAGAAAACTTGCCTGAATCAAAATTTTACTGGGCTATAGCCTTACGTTTTTCCCAAAAATGGCAATTCTCAAATATGTGCTTTTTCTTCGTTTGAACCACTTGTGACCACGTGCATTATCACAAGGAATGATTTTGACGCCGAACAAGCGCTTTTTCAGACAAGTGAGAAAATTTGCCTGAATCAAAATTTTACTGGGCTATACCTTACCATTTTTCCCAAAAAAATGCAATCCTCAAATATGTGCTCATTCTCCGTTTGAACCACTTGTGACCACGTGCATTATCACAAGGAATGATTTTGACGCCGAACAAGCGCTTTTTCAGACGAGTGAGAAAATTTGCCTGAATCAAAATTTTACTGGGCTATAGCCTTACCATTTTTCCCAAAAATGGCAATTCTCAATAATGTGCTTTTTCTTCGTTTGAACCACTTGTGACCACGTGCATTATCACGAGGAGTGATTTTGACGCCGAACAAGCGCTTTTTCAGACAAGTGAGAAAATTTGCCTGAATCAAAATTTTACTGGGTTATAGCCTTACCATTTTTCCCAAAAATGGCAATTCTCAAATATGTGCTTTTTCTTCGTTTGAACCACTTTTGACCACGTGCATTATCACGAGGAATGATTTGGACGCCGAACAAGCGCTTTTTCAGACAAGTGAGAAAATTTGCCTGAATCAAAATATTACTGGGCTATAGCCTTACCATTTTTCCCAAAAAATGGCAATTCTCAAATATGTACTTTTTCTTCGTTTGAACCACTTGTGACCATGTGTACTACCACGAGGAAAGATTTTGACGCCGAACAAGCGCTTTTTCAGACAAGTGAGAAAACTTGCCTGAATCAAAATTTTACTGGGCTATAGCCTTACCATTTTTCCCAAAAATGGCAATTCTCAATAATGTGCTTTTTCTTGGTTTGAACCACTTGTGACCACGTGCATTATCACGAGGAGTGATTTTGACGCCGAAGAAGCGCTTTTTCAGACAAGTGAGAAAATTTGCCTGAATCAAAATTTTACTGGGCTATAGCCTTACCATTTTTCCCAAAAATGGCAATTCTCAATAATGTGCTTTTTCTTCGTTTGAACCACTTGTGACCACGTGCATTATCACGAGGAGTGATTTTGACGCTGAACAAGCGCTTTTTCAGAGAAGTGAGAAAATTTGCCTGAATCAAAATTTTTCTGGGGTTTAGCCTTACCATTTTTCCCAAAAATGGCAATTCTCAAATATGAGCTTTTTCTTCGTTTGAACCACTTGTGACCAAGTGCATTATCACAAGGAATGATTTTGACGCCGATCAAGCGCTTTTTCAGGCAGGTGAGAAAATTTGCCTGAATCAAAATTTTACTAGGCTATAGCCTTACCATTTTTCCCAAAAAAATGCAATCCTCAAATATGTGCTCATTCTCCGTTTGAACAACTTGTGACCACGTGCATTATCACAAGGAATGATTTTGACGCCGAACAAGCGCTTTTTCAGACAAGTGAGAAAATTTGCCTGAATCAAAATTTTACTGGGCTATAGCCTTACCAATTTTCCCAAAAATGGCAATTCTCAATAATGTGCTTTTTCTTCGTTTGAACCACTTGTGACCACGTGCATTATCACAAGGAATGATTTTGACGCCGAACAAGCGCTTTTTCAGACAAGTGAGAAAATTTGCCTGAATCAAAATTTTACTGGGCTATATATAGCCTTACCATTTTTCCCAAAAATGGCAATTCTCAAATTTGTGCTTTTTCTTCGTTTGAACTACTTGTGACCATGTGCACTACCACGAGGAATGATTTTGACGCCGAACAAGCGCTTTTTCAGACAAGTGAGAAAATTTGCCTTAATCAAAATTTTACTGGGCTATAGCCTTACCATTTTCCCCAAAAATGGCAATTCTCAAATATGTGCTTTTTCTTCGTTTAAACCAATTGTAACCACGTGCATTATCACAACGAATGATTTTGACGCCGAGCAAGCGCTTTTTCAGACAAGTGAGAAAATTTGCCTGAATCAAAATTTTACTGGGCTATAGCCTTACCATTTTTCCCAAAAATGGCAATTCACAAATATGTGCTTTTTCTTCGTTCGAACCACTTGTGACCACGTGCATTATCACAAGGAATGATTTTGACGCCGATCAAGCGCTTTTTCCGACAGGTGAGAAAATTTGCCTGAATCTAAATTTTACTGGGCTATAGCCTTACCATTTTTCCCAAACATGGCAATTCTCAAATATGTGCTTTTTCTTCGTTTGAACCAATTGTGACCACGTGCATTATCACGAGGAATGATTTTGACGCCGAACAAGCGCTTTCTCAGACAAGTGAGAAAATTTGCCTGAATCAAAATTTTACTGGGCTATAGCCTTACCATTTTTCCCAAAAAAGGCAGTTCTCAAATATGTGCTTTTTCTTCGTTTGAACCACTTGTGACCACGTGCATTATCACGAGGAATGATTTTGACGCCGAACAAGCCCTATTTCAGACAAGTGAGAAAATTTGCCTGAATCAAAATTTTACTGGGCTATAGCCTTACCATTTTTCCCAAAAAAATGCAATCCTCAAATATGTGCTCATTCTTCGTTTGAACCACTTGGGACCACGTGCATTATCACAAGGAATGATTTTGACGCCGAACAAGCGCTTTTTCAGACAAGTGAGAAAATTTGCCTGAATCAAAATTTTACTGGGCTATAGCCTTACCATTTTTCCCAAAAATGGCAATTCTCAATAATGTGCTTTTTCTTCGTTTGAACCACTTGTGACCACGTGCATTATCACAAGGAATGATTTTGACGCCGAACAAGCGGTTTTTCAGACAAGTGAGAAAATTTGCCTGAATCAAAATTTTACTAGGCCATAGCCTTACATTTTTCCCCAAAAAATGCAATCCTCAAATATGTGCTCATTCTCCGTTTGAACCACTTGTGACCACGTGCATTATCACAAGGAATGATTTTGACGCCGAACAAGCGCTTTTTCAGACTAGTGAGAAAATTTGCCTGAATCAAAATTTTACTGGGCTATAGCCTTACCATTTTTCCCAAAAATGGCAATTCTCAAATATGTGCTTTTTCTTCGTTTGAAACACTTGTGACCACGTGCACTACCACGAGGAATGATTTTGACGCCGATCAAGCGCTTTTTCAGACAGGTGAGAAAATTTGCCTGAATCTAAATTTTACTGGGCTATAGCCTTACCATTTTTCCCAAAAAATGGCAAATCTCAAATATGTACTTTTTCTTCGTTTGAACCACTTGTGACCATGTGCACTACCACGAGAAAAGATTTTGACGCCGAACAAGCGCTTTTTCAGACAAGTGAGAAAATTTGCCTGAATCAAAGTTTTACTGGGCGCCTTACCATTTTTCCCAAAAATGGCAATTCTCAATAATGAGCTTTTTCTTCGTTTGAACCACTTGTGACCACGTGCATTAACACGCGGAATGATTTGGACGCCGAACAAGCGCTTTTTCAGACAAGTGAGAAAATTTTCCTGAATCAATATAGCCTTACCATTTTTCCCAAAAAATGGCAATTCTCAAATATGTACTTTTTCTTCATTTGAACCACTTGTGACCATGTGCACTACCACGAGAAAAGATTTTGACGCCGAACAAGCGCTTTTTCAGACAAGTGAGAAAATTTGCCTGAATCAAAATTTTACTGGGCTATAGCCTTACCATTTTCCCCAAAAATGGCAATTCTCAATAATGAGCTTTTTCTTCGTTTGAATCACTTGTGACCACGTGCATTATCACGAGGAATGATTTTGACGCTGAACAAGCGCTTTTTCAGACAAGTGAGAAAATTTGCCTCAATCAAAATTTTACTGTACTCTAGCCTTACCATTTTTCCCAAACATGGCAATTCTCAAATATGTGCTTTTTCTTCGTTTGAACCACTTGTGACCACGTGCATTATCACGAGGAATGATTTTGACGCCGAACAAGCGCTTTTTCAGACAAGTGAGAAAATTTGCCTGAATCAAAATTTTACTGGGTTATAGCCTTACCATTTTTCCCAAAAATGGCAATTCTCAATAATGTGCTTTTTCTTCGTTTGAACCACTTGTGACCACGTGCATTATCACAAGGAATGATTTTGACGCCGATCAAGCGCTTTTTCAGACAGGTGAGAAAATTTGCCTGAATCTAAATTTTACTGGGCTATAGCCTTACCATTTTTCCCAAAAAAATGCAATCCTCAAATATGTGCTCATTCTCCGTTTGAACCACTTGTGACCACGTGCATTATCACAAGGAATGATTTTGACCCCGAACAAGCGCTTTTTCAGACAAGTGAGAAAATTTGCCTGAATCAAAATTTTACTGGGTTATAGCCTTACCATTTTTCCCAAAAATGGCAATTCTCAATAATGTGCTTTTTCTTCGTTTGAACCACTTGTGACCACGTGCATTATCACAAGGAATGATTTTGACGCCGAACAAGCGGTTTTTCAGACAAGTGAGAAAATTTGCCTGAATCAAAATTTTACTAGGCCATAGCCTTACATTTTTCCCAAAAAAATGCAATCCTCAAATATGTGCTCATTCTCCGTTTGAACCACTTGTGACCACGTGCATTATCACAAGGAATGATTTTGACGCCGAACAAGCGCTTTTTCAGACTAGTGAGAAAATTTGCCTGAATCAAAATTTTACTGGGCTATAGCCTTACCATTTTTCCCAAAAATGGCAATTCTCAAATATGTGCTTTTTCTTCGTTTGAAACACTTGTGACCACGTGCAATACCACGAGGAATGATTTTGACGCCGATCAAGCGCTTTTTCAGACAGGTGAGAAAATTTGCCTGAATCTAAATTTTACTGGGCTATAGCCTTACCATTTTTCCCAAAAAATGGCAAATCTCAAATATGTACTTTTTCTTCGTTTGAACCACTTGTGACCATGTGCACTACCACGAGAAAAGATTTTGACGCCGAACAAGCGCTTTTTCAGACAAGTGAGAAAATTTGCCTGAATCAAAATTTTACTGGGCGCCTTACCATTTTTCCCAAAAATGGCAATTCTCAATAATGAGCTTTTTCTTCGTTTGAACCACTTGTGACCACGTGCATTAACACGCGGAATGATTTGGACGCCGAACAAGCGCTTTTTCAGACAAGTGAGAAAATTTGCCTGAATCAATATAGCCTTACCATTTTTCCCAAAAAATGGCAATTCTCAAATATGTACTTTTTCTTCATTTGAACCACTTGTGACCATGTGCACTACCACGAGAAAAGATTTTGACGCCGAACAAGCGCTTTTTCAGACAAGTGAGAAAATTTGCCTGAATCTAAATTTTACTGGGCTATAGCCTCACCATTTTTCCCAAAAAAATGCAATCCTCAAATATGTGCTCATTCTCCGTTTGAACCACTTGTGACCACGTGCATTATCACAAGGAATGATTTTGACGCCGAACAAGCGCTTTTTCAGACAAGTGAGAAAATTTGCCTGAATCAAAATTTTACTGGGCTATAGCCTTACATTTTTCCCAAAAATGGCAATTCTCAAATATGTGCTTTTTCTTCGTTTGAACCACTTGTGACCACGTGCATTATCACAAGGAATGATTTTGATGCCGAACAAGCGACTTTTCAGACAAGTGAGAAAATTTGCCTGAATAAAAATTTTACTGGGCTATAGCCTTACCATTTTCCCCAAAAATGGCAATTCTCAAATATGTGCTTTTTCTTCGTTTGAACCACTTGTGACCACGTGCATTATCACAAGGAATGATTTTGACGCCGATCAAGCGCTTTTACAGGCAGGTGAGAAAATTTGCCTGAATCTAAATTTTACTTGGCTATAGCCTTACCATTTTTGCCAAAAAAATGCAATCCTCAAATATGTGCTCATTCTCCGTTTGAACCACTTGTGACCACGTGCATTATCACAAGGAATGATTTTGACGCCGAACAAGCGCTTTTTCAGACAAGTGAGAAAATTTGCCTGAATCAAAATTTTACTGGGCTATAGCCTTACCATTTTTCCCAAAAAAATGCAATCCTCAAACATGTGCTCATTCTCCGTTTGAACCACTTGTGACCACGTGCATTATCACAAGGAATGATTTTGACGCCGAACAAGCGCTTTTTCAGACAAGTGAGAAAATTTGCCTGAATCAAAATTTTACTGGGCTATAGCCTTACCATTTTTCCCAAAAATGGCAATTCTCAAATATGTGCTTTTTCTTCGTTTGAACCACTTTTGACCACGTGCATTATCACGAGGAATGATTTGGACGCCGAACAAGCGCTTTTTCAGACAAGTGAGAAAATTTGCCTGAATCAAAATATTACTGGGCTATAGCCTTACCATTTTTCCCAAAAAATGGCAATTCTCAAATATGTACTTTTTCTTCGTTTGAACCACTTGTGACCATGTGCACTACCACGAGGAAAGATTTTGACGCCGAACAAGCGCTTTTTCAGACAAGTGAGAAAACTTGCCTGAATCAAAATTTTACTGGGCTATAGCCTTACCATTTTTCCCAAAAATGGCAATTCTCAATAATGTGCTTTTTCTTGGTTTGAACCACTTGTGACCACGTGCATTATCACGAGGAGTGATTTTGACGCCGAACAAGCGCTCTTTCAGACAAGTGAGAAAATTTGCCTGAATCAAAATTTTACTGGGCTATAGCCTTACCATTTTTCCCAAAAATGGCAATTCTCAATAATGTGCTTTTTCTTCGTTTGAACCACTTGTGACCACGTGCATTATCACGAGGAGTGATTTTGACGCTGAACAAGCGCTTTTTCATAGAAGTGAGAAAATTTGCCTGAATCAAAATTTTACTGGGGTTTAGCCTTACCATTTTTCCCAAAAATGGCAATTCTCAAATATGAGCTTTTTCTTCGTTTGAACCACTTGTGACCAAGTGCATTATCACAAGGAATGATTTTGACGCCGATCAAGCGCTTTTTCAGGCAGGTGAGAAAATTTGCCTGAATCAAAATTTTACTAGGCTATAGCCTTACCATTTTTCCCAAAAAAATGCAATCCTCAAATATGTGCTCATTCTCCGTTTGAACAACTTGTGACCACGTGCATTATCACAAGGAATGATTTTGACGCCCAACAAGCGCTTTTTCAGACAAGTGAGAAAATTTGCCTGAATCAAAATTTTACTAGGCTATAGCCTTACATTTTTCCCAAAAAAATGCAATCCTCAAATATGTGCTCATTCTCCGTTTGAACCACTTGTGACCACGTGCATTATCACAAGGAATGATTTTGACGCCGAACAAGCGCTTTTTCAGACAAGTGAGAAAATTTGCCTGAATAAAAATTTTACTGGGCTATAGCCTTACCATTTTCCCCAAAAATGGCAATTCTCAAATATGTGCTTTTTCTTCGTTTAAACCAATTGTAACCACGTGCATTATCACAACGAATGATTTTGACGCCGAACAAGCGCTTTTTCAGACAAGTGAGAAAATTTGCCTGAATCAAAATTTTACTGGGCTATAGCCTTACATTTTTCCCAAAAATGGCAATTCTCAAATATGTGCTTTTTCTTCGTTTGAACCACTTGTGACCACGTGCATTATCACAAGGAATGATTTTGATGCCGAACAAGCGACTTTTCAGACAAGTGAGAAAATTTGCCTGAATAAAAATTTTACTGGGCTATAGCCTTACCATTTTCCCCAAAAATGGCAATTCTCAAATATGTGCTTTTTCTTCGTTTGAACCACTTGTGACCACGTGCATTATCACAAGGAATGATTTTGACGCCGATCAAGCGCTTTTACAGGCAGGTGAGAAAATTTGCCTGAATCTAAATTTTACTTGGCTATAGCCTTACCATTTTTGCCAAAAAAATGCAATCCTCAAATATGTGCTCATTCTCCGTTTGAACCACTTGTGACCACGTGCATTATCACAAGGAATGATTTTGACGCCGAACAAGCGCTTTTTCAGACAAGTGAGAAAATTTGCCTGAATCAAAATTTTACTGGGCTATAGCCTTACCATTTTTCCCAAAAAAATGCAATCCTCAAACATGTGCTCATTCTCCGTTTGAACCACTTGTGACCACGTGCATTATCACAAGGAATGATTTTGACGCCGAACAAGCGCTTTTTCAGACAAGTGAGAAAATTTGCCTGAATCAAAATTTTACTGGGCTATAGCCTTACCATTTTTCCCAAAAATGGCAATTCTCAAATATGTGCTTTTTCTTCGTTTGAACCACTTTTGACCACGTGCATTATCACGAGGAATGATTTGGACGCCGAACAAGCGCTTTTTCAGACAAGTGAGAAAATTTGCCTGAATCAAAATATTACTGGGCTATAGCCTTACCATTTTTCCCAAAAAATGGCAATTCTCAAATATGTACTTTTTCTTCGTTTGAACCACTTGTGACCATGTGCACTACCACGAGGAAAGATTTTGACGCCGAACAAGCGCTTTTTCAGACAAGTGAGAAAACTTGCCTGAATCAAAATTTTACTGGGCTATAGCCTTACCATTTTTCCCAAAAATGGCAATTCTCAATAATGTGCTTTTTCTTGGTTTGAACCACTTGTGACCACGTGCATTATCACGAGGAGTGATTTTGACGCCGAACAAGCGCTTTTTCAGACAAGTGAGAAAATTTGCCTGAATCAAAATTTTACTGGGCTATAGCCTTACCATTTTTCCCAAAAATGGCAATTCTCAATAATGTGCTTTTTCTTCGTTTGAACCACTTGTGACCACGTGCATTATCACGAGGAGTGATTTTGACGCTGAACAAGCGCTTTTTCATAGAAGTGAGAAAATTTGCCTGAATCAAAATTTTACTGGGGTTTAGCCTTACCATTTTTCCCAAAAATGGCAATTCTCAAATATGAGCTTTTTCTTCGTTTGAACCACTTGTGACCAAGTGCATTATCACAAGGAATGATTTTGACGCCGATCAAGCGCTTTTTCAGGCAGGTGAGAAAATTTGCCTGAATCAAAATTTTACTAGGCTATAGCCTTACCATTTTTCCCAAAAAAATGCAATCCTCAAATATGTGCTCATTCTCCGTTTGAACAACTTGTGACCACGTGCATTATCACAAGGAATGATTTTGACGCCCAACAAGCGCTTTTTCAGACAAGTGAGAAAATTTGCCTGAATCAAAATTTTACTAGGCTATAGCCTTACATTTTTCCCAAAAAAATGCAATCCTCAAATATGTGCTCATTCTCCGTTTGAACCACTTGTGACCACGTGCATTATCACAAGGAATGATTTTGACGCCGAACAAGCGCTTTTTCAGACTAGTGAGAAAATTTGCCTGAATCAAAATTTTACTGTATAGCCTTACCATTTTTCCCAAAAATGGCAATTCTCAAATATGTGCTTTTTCTTCGTTTGAAACACTTGTGACCATGTGCACTACCACGAGGAATGATTTTGACGCCGATCAAGCGCTTTTTCAGACAGGTGAGAAAATTTGCCTGAATCTAAATTTTACTGGGCTATAGCCTTACCATTTTTCCCAAAAATGGCAATTCTCAAATATGTGCTTTTTCTCCGTTTGAACCACTTTTGACCACGTGCATTATCACGAGGAATGATTTGGACGCCGAACAAGCGCTTTTTCAGACAAGTGAGAAAATTTGCCTGAATCAAAATATTATGGGCTATAGCCTTACCATTTTTCCCAAAAAATGGCAAATCTCAAATATGTACTTTTTCTTCGTTTGAACCACTTGTGACCATGTGCACTACCACGAGAAAAGATTTTGACGCCGAACAAGCGCTTTTTCAGACAAGTGAGAAAATTTGCCTGAATCAAAATTTTACTGGGCTATAGCCTTACCATTTTTCCCAAAAATGGCAATTCTCAATAATGAGCTTTTTCTTCGTTTGAACCACTTGTGACCACGTGCATTATCACGAGGAATGATTTTGACGCTGAACAAGCGCTTTTTCAGACCAGTGAGAAAATTTGCCTGAATCAAAATTTTACTGGGCTATAGCCTTACCATTTTTCCCAAACATGGCAATTCTCAAATATGTGCTTTTTCTGCGTTTGAACCACTTGTGACCACGTGCATTATCACGAGGAATGATTTTGATGCCGAACAAGCGCTTTTTCAGACAAGTGAGAAAATTTGCCTGAATCAAAATTTTACTGGGTTATAGCCTTACCATTTTTCCCAAAAATGGCAATTCTCAATAATGTGCTTTTTCTTCGTTTGAACCACTTGTGACCACGTGCATTATCACAAGGAATGATTTTGACGCCGATGAAGCGCTTTTTCAGACAGGTGACAAAATTTGCCTGAATCTAAATTTTACTGGGCTATAGCCTTACCATTTTTCCCAAAAAAAATGCAATCCTCAAATATGTGCTCATTCTCCGTTTGAACCACTTGTGACCACGTGCATTATCACAAGGAATGATTTTGACGCCGAACAAGCGCTTTTTCAGACAAGTGAGAAAATTTGCCTGAATAAAAATTTTACTGGGCTATAGCCTTACCATTTTCCCCAAAAATGGCAATTCTCAAATATGTGCTTTTTCTTCGTTTAAACCAATTGTAACCACGTGCATTATCACAACGAATGATTTTGACGCCGAGCAAGCGGTTTTTCAGACAAGTCAGAAAATTTGCCTGAATCTAAATTTTACTGGGCTATAGCCTTACCATTTTTCCCAAAAAAATGCAATCCTCAAATATGTGCTCATTCTCCGTTTGAACCACTTGTGACCACGTGCATTATCACAAGGAATGATTTTGACGCCGAACAAGCGCTTTTTCAGACAAGTGAGAAAATTTGCCTGAATCAAAATTTTACTGGGCTATAGCCTTACATTTTTCCCAAAAATGGCAATTCTCAAATATGTGCTTTTTCTTCGTTTGAACCACTTGTGACCACGTGCATTATCACAAGGAATGATTTTGATGCCGAACAAGCGACTTTTCAGACAAGTGAGAAAATTTGCCTGAATAAAAATTTTACTGGGCTATAGCCTTACCATTTTCCCCAAAAATGGCAATTCTCAAATATGTGCTTTTTCTTCGTTTGAACCACTTGTGACCACGTGCATTATCACAAGGAATGATTTTGACGCCGATCAAGCGCTTTTACAGGCAGGTGAGAAAATTTGCCTGAATCTAAATTTTACTTGGCTATAGCCTTACCATTTTTGCCAAAAAAATGCAATCCTCAAATATGTGCTCATTCTCCGTTTGAACCACTTGTGACCACGTGCATTATCACAAGGAATGATTTTGACGCCGAACAAGCGCTTTTTCAGACAAGTGAGAAAATTTGCCTGAATCAAAATTTTACTGGGCTATAGCCTTACCATTTTTCCCAAAAAAATGCAATCCTCAAACATGTGCTCATTCTCCGTTTGAACCACTTGTGACCACGTGCATTATCACAAGGAATGATTTTGACGCCGAACAAGCGCTTTTTCAGACAAGTGAGAAAATTTGCCTGAATCAAAATTTTACTGGGCTATAGCCTTACCATTTTTCCCAAAAATGGCAATTCTCAAATATGAGCTTTTTCTTCGTTTGAACCACTTGTGACCAAGTGCATTATCACAAGGAATGATTTTGACGCCGATCAAGCGCTTTTTCAGGCAGGTGAGAAAATTTGCCTGAATCAAAATTTTACTAGGCTATAGCCTTACCATTTTTCCCAAAAAAATGCAATCCTCAAATATGTGCTCATTCTCCGTTTGAACAACTTGTGCCCACGTGCGTTATCACAAGGAATGATTTTGACGCCCAACAAGCGCTTTTTCAGACAAGTGAGAAAATTTGCCTGAATCAAAATTTTACTGGGCTATAGCCTTACCAATTTTCCCAAAAATGGCAATTCTCAATAATGTGCTTTTTCTTCGTTTGAACCACTTGTGACCACGTGCATTATCACAAGGAATGATTTTGACGCCGAACAAGCGCTTTTTCAGACAAGTGAGAAAATTTGCCTGAATCAAAATTTTACTGGGCTATAGCCTTACCATTTTTCCCAAAAATGGCAATTCTCAAATATGTGCTTTTTCTTCGTTTGAACTACTTGTGACCATGTGCACTACCACGAGGAATGATTTTGACGCCGAACAAGCGCTTTTTCAGACAAGTGAGAAAATTTGCCTGAATCAAAATTTTACTGGGCTATATAGCCTTACCATTTTTCCCAAAAATGGCAATTCTCAAATATGTGCTTTTTCTTCGTTTAAACCAATTGTAACCACGTGCATTATCACAACGAATGATTTTGACGCCGAGCAAGCGCTTTTTCAGACAAGTGAGAAAATTTGCCTGAATCAAAATTTTACTGGGCTATAGCCTTACCATTTTTCCCAAAAATGGCAATTCACAAATATGTGCTTTTTCTTCGTTCGAACCACTTGTGACCACGTGCATTATCACAAGGAATGATTTTGACGCCGATCAAGCGCTTTTTCCGACAGGTGAGAAAATTTGCCTGAATCAAAATTTTACTGGGCTATAGCCTTACCATTTTTCCCAAAAAATGCAATCCTCAAATATGTGCTCATTCTTCGTTTGAACCACTTGTGACCACGTGCATTATCACAAGGAATGATTTTGACGCCGAACAAGCGCTTTTTCAGACAAGTGAGAAAATTTGCCTGAATCAAAATTTTACTGGGCTATAGCCTTACCATTTTTCCCAAAAATGGCAATTCTCAATAATGTGCTTTTTCTTCGTTTGAACCACTTGTGACCACGTGCATTATCACAAGGAATGATTTTGACGCCGAACAAGCGGTTTTTCAGACAAGTGAGAAAATTTGCCTGAATCAAAATTTTACTAGGCCATAGCCTTACATTTTTCCCAAAAAAATGCAATCCTCAAATATGTGCTCATTCTCCGTTTGAACCACTTGTGACCACGTGCATTATCACAAGGAATGATTTTGACGCCGAACAAGCGCTTTTTCAGACTAGTGAGAAAATTTGCCTGACTCAAAATTTTACTGGGCTATAGCCTTACCATTTTTCCCAAAAATGGCAATTCTCAAATATGTGCTTTTTCTTCGTTTGAAACACTTGTGACCATGTGCACTACCACGAGGAATGATTTTGACGCCGATCAAGCGCTTTTTCAGACAGGTGAGAAAATTTGCCTGAATCTAAATTTTACTGGGCTATAGCCTTACCATTTTTCCCAAAAATGGCAATTCTCAAATATGTGCTTTTTCTCCGTTTGAACCACTTTTGACCACGTGCATTATCACGAGGAATGATTTGGACGCCGAACAAGCGCTTTTTCAGACAAGTGAGAAAATTTGCCTGAATCAAAATATTACTGGGCTATAGCCTTACCATTTTTCCCAAAAAATGGCAAATCTCAAATATGTACTTTTTCTTCGTTTGAACCACTTGTGACCATGTGCACTACCACGAGAAAAGATTTTGACACCGAACAAGCGCTTTTTCAGACAAGTGAGAAAATTTGCCTGAATCAAAATTTTACTGGGCTATAGCCTTACCATTTTTCCCAAAAATGGCAATTCTCAAATATGTGCTTTTTCTTCGTTTGAACTACTTGTGACCATGTGCACTACCACGAGGAATGATTTTGACGCCGAACAAGCGCTTTTGCAGACAAGTGAGAAAATTTGCCTGAATCAAAATTTTACTGGTCTATAGCCTTACCATTTTTCCCAAAAATGGCAATTCTCAAATATGTGCTTTTTCTTCGTTTGAACTACTTGTGACCATGTGCACTACCACGAGGAATGATTTTGGGGCCGAACGAGCACTTCTTCACACAAGTGAGAAAGTTTGCCTGAATCAAAAATTTACTGGGCTATAATAGCCTTACCATTTTTCCCAAAAATGGCAATTCTCAATAATGAGCTTTTTCTTCGTTTGAACCACTTGTGACCACGTGCATTATCACGAGGAATGATTTTGACGCTGAACAAGCGCTTTTTCAGACCAGTGAGAAAATTTGCCTGAATCAAAATTTTACTGGGCTATAGCCTTACCATTTTTCCCAAATATGGCAATTCTCAAATATGTGCTTTTTCTTCGTTTGAACCACTTGTGACCACGCGCATTATCACGAGGAATGATTTTGACGCCGAACAAGCGCTTTTTCAGACAAGTGAGAAAATTTGCCTGAATCAAAATTTTACTGGGTTATAGCCTTACCAATTTTCCCAAAAATGGCAATTCTCAATAATGTGCTTTTTCTTCGTTTGAACCACTTGTGACCACGTGCATTATCACAAGGAATGATTTTGACGCCGATCAAGCGCTTTTTCAGACAGGTGAGAAAATTTGCCTGAATCTAAATTTTACTGGGCTATAGCCTTACCATTTTTCCCAAAAAAATGCAATCCACAAATATGTGCTCATTCTCCGTTTGAACCACTTGTGACCACGTGCATTATCACAAGGAATGATTTTGACGCCGAACAAGCGCTTTTTCAGACAAGTGAGAAAATTTGCCTGAATCAAAATATTACTGGGCTATATAGCCTTACCATTTTTCCCAAAAAATGGCAAATCTCAAATATGTACTTTTTCTTCGTTTGAACCACTTGTGACCATGTGCACTACCACGAGAAAAGATTTTGACGCCGAACAAGCGCTTTTTCAGACAAGTGAGAAAATTTGCCTGAATCAAAATTTTACTGGGCTATAGCCTTACCATTTTTCCCAAAAATGGCAATTCTCAATAATGAGCTTTTTCTTCGTTTGAACCACTTGTGACCACGTGCATTATCACGAGGAATGATTTTGACGCTGAACAAGCGCTTTTTCAGACCAGTGAGAAAATTTGCCTGAATCAAAATTTTACTGGGCTATAGCCTTACCATTTTTCCCAAATATGGCAATTCTCAAATATGTGCTTTTTCTTCGTTTGAGCCACTTGTGACCACGTGCATTATCACGAGGAATGATTTTGACGCCGAACAAGCGCTTTTTCAGACAAGTGAGAAAATTTGCCTGAATCAAAATTTTACTGGGTTATCGCCTTACCAATTTTCCCAAAAATGGCAATTCTCAATAATGTGCTTTTTCTTCGTTTGAACCACTTGTGACCACGTGCATTATCACAAGGAATGATTTTGACGCCGATCAAGCGCTTTTTCAGACAGGTGAGAAAATTTGCCTGAATCTAAATTTTACTGGGCTATAGCCTTACCATTTTTCCCAAAAAAATGCAATCCTCAAATATGTGCTCATTCTCCGTTTGAACCACTTGTGACCACGTGCATTATCACAAGGAATGATTTTGACGCCGAACAAGCGCTTTTTCAGACAAGTGAGAAAATTTGCCTGAATAAAAATTTTACTGGGCTATAGCCTTACCATTTTTCCCAAAAATGGCAATTCTCAAATATGTGCTTTTTCTTCGTTTAAACCAATTGTAACCACGTGCATTATCACAACGAATGATTTTGACGCCGAGCAAGCGGTTTTTCAGACAAGTCAGAAAATTTGCCTGAATCTAAATTTTACTGGGCTATAGCCTTACCATTATTCCCAAAAAAATGCAATCCTCAAATATGTGCTCATTCTCCGTTTGAACCACTTGTGACCACGTGCATTATCACAAGGAATGATTTTGACGCCGAACAAGCGCTTTTTCAGACAAGTGAGAAAATTTGCCTGAATCAAATCTTTTACTGGGCTATAAGCCTTACCATTTTTCCCAAAAATGGCAATTCTCAATAATGTGCTTTTTCTTCGTTTGAACCACTTGTGACCACGTGCATTATCACAAGGAATGATTTTGACGCCGAACAAGCGATTTTTCAGACAAGTGAGAAAATTTGCCTGAATAAAAATTTTACTGGGCTACCTTACCATTTTTCCCAAAAATGGCAATTCTCAAATATGTGCTTTTTCTTCGTTTAAACCAATTGTAACCACGTGCATTATCACAACGAATGATTTTGACGCCGAGCAAGCGCTTTTTCAGACAAGTGAGAAAATTTGCCTGAATCAAAATTTTACTGGGCTATAGCCTTACCATTTTTCCCAAAAATGGCAATTCACAAATATGTGCTTTTTCTTCGTTCGAACCACTTGTGACCACGTGCATTATCACAAGGAATGATTTTGACGCCGATCAAGCGCTTTTTCCGACAGGTGAGAAAATTTGCCTGAATCTAAATTTTACTGGGCTATAGCCTTACCATTTTTCCCAAAAAAATGCAATCCTCAAATATGTGCTCATTCTCCGTTTGAACCACTTGTGACCACGTGCATTATCACAAGGAATGATTTTGACGCCGAACAAGCGCTTTTTCAGACAAGTGAGAAAATTTGCCTGAATCAAAATTTTACTGGGCTATAGCCTTACCATTTTTCCCAAAAATGGCAATTCTCAATAATGTGCTTTTTCTTCGTTTGAACCACTTGTGACCACGTGCATTATCACGAGGAGTGATTTTGACGCCGAACAAGCGCTTTTTCAGACAAGTGAGAAAATTTGCCTGAATCAAAATTTTAGTGGGTTATAGCCTTACCATTTTTCCCAAAAATGGCAATTCTCAAATATGTGCTTTTTCTTCGTTTGAACCACTTTTGACCACGTGCATTATCACGAGGAATGATTTGGACGCCGAACAAGCGCTTTTTCAGACAAGTGAGAAAATTTGCCTGAATCAAAATATTACTGGGCTATAGCCTTACCATTTTTCCCAAAAAATGGCAATTCTCAAATATGTACTTTTTCTTCGTTTGAACCACTTGTGACCATGTGCACTACCACGAGGAAAGATTTTGACGCCGAACAAGCGCTTTTTCAGACAAGTGAGAAAACTTGCCTGAATCAAAATTTTACTGGGCTATAGCCTTACCATTTTTCCCAAAAATGGCAATTCTCAATAATGTGCTTTTTCTTGGTTTGAACCACTTGTGACAACGTGCATTATCACGAGGAGTGATTTTGACGCCGAACAAGCGCTTTTTCAGACAAGTGAGAAAATTTGCCTGAATCAAAATTTTACTGGGCTATAGCCTTACCATTTTTCCCAAAAAAATGCAATCCTCAAATATGTGCTCATTCTCCGTTTGAACAACTTGTGACCACGTGCATTATCACAAGGAATGATTTTGACGCCGAACAAGCGCTTTTTCAGACAAGTGAGAAAATGTGCCTGAATAAAAATTTTACTGGGCTATAGCCTTACCATTTTTCCCAAAAAAATGCAATCCTCAAATATGTGCTCATTCTCCGTTTGAACAACTTGTGACCACGTGCATTTTCACAAGGAATGATTTTGACGCCGAACAAGCGCTTTTTCAGACAAGTGAGAAAACTTGCCGGAATCAAAATTTTACTGGGCTATATAGCCTTACCATTTTTCCCAAAAATGGCAATTCTCAAATATGAGCTTTTTCTTCGTTTGAACCACTTGTGACCAAGTGCATTATCACAAGGAATGATTTTGACGCCGATCAAGCGCTTTTTCAGACAAGTGAGAAAACTTGCCTGAATCAAAATTTTACTGGGCTATAGCCTTACCATTTTTCCCAAAAATGGCAATTCTCAATAATGTGCTTTTTCTTCGTTTGAACCACTTGTGACCACGTGCATTATCACGAGGAGTGATTTTGACGCTGAACAAGCGCTTTTTCAGACAAGTGAGAAAATTTGCCTGAATCAAAATTTTACTGGGGTTTAGCCTTACCATTTTTCCCAAAAAAATGCAATCCTCAAATATGTGCTCATTCTCCGTTTGAACAACTTGTGACCACGTGCATTTTCACAAGGAATGATTTTGACGCCGAACAAGCGCTTTTTCAGAAAAGTGAGAAAACTTGCCTGAATCAAAATTTTACTGGGCTATAGCCTTACCATTTTTCCCAAAAATGGCAATTCTCAATAATGTGCTTTTTCTTCGTTTGAACCACTTGTGACCACGTGCATTATCACGAGGAGTGATTTTGACGCTGAACAAGCGCTTTTTCAGACAAGTGAGAAAATTTGCCTGAATCAAAATTTTACTGGGGTTTAGCCTTACCATTTTTCCCAAAAATGGCAATTCTCAAATATGAGCTTTTTCTTCGTTTGAACCACTTGTGACCAAGTGCATTATCACAAGGAATGATTTTGACGCCGATCAAGCGCTTTTTCAGGCTGGTGAGAAAATTTGCCTGAATCAAAATTTTACTGGGGTTTAGCCTTACCATTTTTCCCAAAAATGGCAATTCTCAAATATGAGCTTTTTCTTCGTTTGAACCACTTGTGACCAAGTGCATTATCACAAGGAATGATTTTGACGCCGATCAAGCGCTTTTTCAGGCTGGTGAGAAAATTTGCCTGAATCAAAATTTTACTAGGCTATAGCCTTACCAGTTTTTCCCAAAAAATGCAATCCTCAAATATGTGCTCATTCTCCGTTTGAACAACTTGTGACCACGTGCATTATCACAAGGAATGATTTTGACGCCGAACAAGCGCTTTTTCAGACAAGTGAGAAAATTTGCCTGAATCAAAATTTTACTGGGCTATAGCCTTACCATTTTTCCCAAAAAAATGCAATCCTCAAATATGTGCTCATTCTCCGTTTGAACCACTTGTGACCACGTGCATTATCACAAGGAATGATTTTGACGCCGAACAAGCGCTTTTTCAGACAAGTGAGAAAATTTGCCTGAATCAAAATTTTACTGGGCTATAGCCTTACCATTTTTCCCAAAAATGGCAATTCTCAATAATGTGCTTTTTCTTCGTTTGAACCACTTGTGACCACGTGCATTATCACGAGGAGTGATTTTGACGCCGAACAAGCGCTTTTTCAGACAAGTGAGAAAATTTGCCTGAATCAAAATTTTACTGGGCTATAGCCTTACCAATTTTCCCAAAAATGGCAATTCTCAATAATGTGCTTTTTCTTCGTTTGAACCACTTGTGACCACGTGCATTATCACAAGGAATGATTTTGACGCCGAACAAGCGCTTTTTCAGACAAGTGAGAAAATTTGCCTGAATCAAAATTTTACTGGGCTATAGCCTTACCATTTTTCCCAAAAATGGCAATTCTCAAATATGTGCTTTTTCTTCGTTTGAACTACTTGTGACCATGTGCACTACCACGAGGAATGATTTTGACGCCGAACAAGCGCTTTTTCAGACAAGTGAGAAAATTTGCCTGAATCAAAATTTTACTGGGCTATAGCCTTACCATTTTTCCCAAAAATGGCAATTCTCAAATATGTGCTTTTTCTTCGTTTGAACTACTTGTGACCATGTGCACTACCACGAGGAATGATTTTGGGGCCGAACGAGCACTTCTTCACACAAGTGAGAAAGTTTGCCTGAATCAAAAATTTACTGGGCTATAGCCTTACCATTTTTCCCAAAAAATGGCAATTCTCATATATGCGCTTTTTCTTCGTTTGAAACACTTGTGACCATGTGCACTACCACGAGGAATGATTTTGACGCCGATCAAGCGCTTTTTCGGACAGGTGAGAAAGTTTGCCTGAATCTAAATTTTACTGGGCTATAGCCTTACCATTTTTCCCAAAAATGGCAATTCTCAAATATGTGCTTTTTCTTCGTTTGAACCACTTTTGACCACGTGCATTATCACGAGGAATGATTTGGACGCCGAACAAGCGCTTTTTCAGACAAGTGAGAAAATTTGCCTGAATCAATATAGCCTTACCATTTTTCCCAAAAAATAGCAATTCTCAAATATGTACTTTTTCTTCGTTTGAACCACTTGTGACCATGTGCACTACCACGAGAAAAGATTTTGACGCCGAACAAGCGCTTTTTCAGACAAGTGAGAAAATTTGCCTGAATCAAAATTTTACTGGGCTATAGCCTTACCATTTTTCCCAAAAATGGCAATTCTCAATAATGAGCTTTTTTTTCGTTTGAACCACTTGTGACCACGTGCATTATCACGAGGAATGATTTTGACGCTGAACAAGCGCTTTTTCAGACAAGTGAGAAAATTTGCCTGAATCAAAATTTTACTGGGCTATAGCCTTACCATTTTTCCCAAACATGGCAATTCTCAAATATGTGCTTTTTCTTCGTTTGAACCACTTGTGACCACGTGCATTATCACGAGGAATGATTTTGACGCCGAACAAGCGCTTTTTCAGACAAGTGAGAAAATTTGCCTGAATCAAAATTTTACTGGGTGTTAGCCTTACCATTTTTCCCAAAAATGGCAATTCTCAATAATGTGCTTTTTCTTCGTTTGAACCACTTGTGACCACGTGCATTATCACAAGGAATGATTTTGACGCCGATCAAGCGCTTTTTCAGACAAGTGAGAAAATTTGCCTGAATCAAAATTTTACTGGGCTATAGCCTTACCATTTTTCCCAAACATGGCAATTCTCAAATATGTGCTTTTTCTTAGTTTGAACCACTTGTGACCACGTGCATTATCACGAGGAATGATTTTGACGCCGAACAAGCGCTTTTTCAGACAAGTGAGAAAATTTGCCTGAATAAAAATTTTGCTGGGCTATAGCCTTACCATTTTTCCCAAAAAAATGCAATCCTCAAATATGTGCTCATTCTCCGTTTGAACAACTTGTGACCACGTGCATTTTCACAAGTAATGATTTTGACGCCGAACAAGCGCTTTTTCAGACAAGTGAGAAAATTTGCCTGAATCAAAATTTTACTGGGCTATAGCCTTACCATTTTTCCCAAAAATGGCAATTCTCAAATATGTGCTTTTTCTTCGTTTGAACCACTTGTGACCACGTGCATTATCACAAGGAATGATTTTGACGCCGATCAAGCGCTTTTTCAGGCAGGTGAGAAAATTTGCCTGAATCTAAATTTTACTGGGCTATTATAGCCTTACCATTTTTCCCAAAAATGGCAATTCTCAATATTGTGCTTTTTCTTCGTTTGAACCACTTGTGACCACGTGCATTATCACAAGGAATGATTTTTATGCCGAACAAGCGATTTTTCAGACAAGTGAGAAAATTTGCCTGAATAAAAATTTTACTGGGCTATAGCCTTACCATTTTTCCCAAAAATGGCAATTCTCAAATATGTGCTTTTTCTTCGTTTGAACCACTTGTGACCACGTGCATTATCACAAGGAATGATTTTGACGCCGATCAAGCGCTTTTACAGGCAGGTGAGAAAATTTGCCTGAATCTAAATTTTACTGGGCTATAGCCTTACCATTTTTGCCAAAAAAATGCAATCCTCAAATATGTGCTCATTCTCCGTTTGAACCACTTGTGACCACGTGCATTATCACAAGGAATGATTTTGACGCCGAACAAGCGCTTTTTCAGACAAGTGAGAAAATTTGCCTGAATCAAAATTTTACTGGGCTATAGCCTTACCATTTTTCCCAAAAATGGCAATTCTCAATAATGTGCTTTTTCTTCGTTTGAACCACTTGTGACCACGTGCATTATCACAAGGAATGATTTTGACGCCGAACAAGCGGTTTTTCAGACAAGTGAGAAAATTTGCCTGAATCAAAATTTTACTAGGCTATAGCCTTACATTTTTCCCAAAAAAATGCAATCCTCAAATATGTGCTCATTGTCCGTTTGAACCACTTGTGACCACGTGCATTATCACAAGGAATGATTTTGACGCCGAACAAGCGCTTTTTCAGACTAGTGAGAAAATTTGCCTGAATCAAAATTTTACTGGGCTATAGCCTTACCATTTTTCCCAAAAATGGCAAATCTCAAATATGTACTTTTTCTTCGTTTGAACCACTTGTGACCATGTGCACTACCACGAGAAAAGATTTTGACGCCGAACAAGCGCTTTTTCAGACAAGTGAGAAAATTTGCCTGAATCAAAATTTTACTGGGCTATAGCCTTACCATTTTTCCCAAAAATGGCAATTCTCAATAATGAGCTTTTTCTTCGTTTGAACCACTTGTGACCACGTGCATTATCACGACGAATGATTTTGACGCCGAACAAGCGCTTTTTCAGACAAGTGAGAAAATTTGCCTGAATCAAAATTTTACTGGGTTATAGCCTTACCATTTTTCCCAAAAATGGCAATTCTCAATAATGTGCTTTTTCTTCGTTTGAACCACTTGTGACCACGTGCATTATCACAAGGAATGATTTTGACGCCGATCAAGCGCTTTTTCAGACAGGTGAGAAAATTTGCCTGAATCTAAATTTTACTGGGCTATAGCCTTACCATTTTTCCCAAAAAAATGCAATCCTCAAATATGTGCTCATTCTCCGTTTGAACCACTTGTGACCACGTGCATTATCACAAGGAATGAATTTGACGCCGAACAAGCGCTTTTTCAGACAAGTGAGAAAATTTGCCTGAATAAAAATTTTACTGGGCTATAGCCTTACCATTTTTCCCAAAAATGGCAATTCTCAAATATGTGCTTTTTCTTCGTTTAAACCAATTGTAACCACGTGCATTATCACAACGAATGATTTTGACGCCGAGCAAGCGGTTTTTCAGACAAGTCAGAAAATTTGCCTGAATCAAAATTTTACTAGGCTATAGCCTTACCATTTTTCCCAAAAAAATGCAATCCTCAAATATGTGCTCATTCTCCGTTTGAACAACTTGTGACCACGTGCATTATCACGAGGAATGATTTTGACGCCGAACAAGCCCTATTTCAGACAAGTGAGAAAGTTTGCCGGAATCAAAAATTTACTGGGCTACAGCCTTACCATTTTTCCCAAAAATGGCAATTCTCAAATATGTGCTTTTTCTTCGTTTGAACCACTTTTGACCACGTGCATTATCACAAGGGATGATTTCGACGCCGATCAAGCGCTTTTTCAGACAGGTGAGAAAATTTGCCTGAATCTAAATTTTACTGGGCTATAGCCTTACCATTTTCCCCAAAAAAATGCAATCCGCAAATATGTGCTCATTCTCCGTTTGAACCACTTGTGACCACGTGCATTATCACAAGGAATGATTTTGACGCCGAACAAGCGCTTTTTCAGACAAGTGAGAAAATTTGCCTGAATCAAAATTTTACTGGGCTATAGCCTTACCATTTTTCCCAAAAATGGCAATTCTCAAATATGTGCTTTTTCTTCGTTTGAACCACTTGTGACCACGTGCATTATCACAAGGAATGATTTTGACGCCGATCAAGCGCTTTTTCAGACAGGTGAGAAAATTTGCCTGAATCTAAATTTTACTGGGCTATAGCCTTACCATTTTTCCCAAAAAAATGCAATCCTCAAATATGTGCTCATTCTCCGTTTGAACAACTTGTGACCACGTGCATTATCACAAGGAATGATTTTGACGCCGAACAAGCGCTTTTTCAGACAAGTGAGAAAATGTGCCTGAATAAAAATTTTACTGGGCTATAGCCTTACCATTTTTCCCAAAAAAATGCAATCCTCAAATATGTGCTCATTCTCCGTTTGAACAACTTGTGACCACGTGCATTTTCACAAGGAATGATTTTGACGCCGAACAAGCGCTTTTTCAGACAAGTGAGAAAACTTGCCTGAATCAAAATTTCACTGGGCTATAGCCTTACCATTTTTCCCAAAAATGGCAATTCTCAATAATGTGCTTTTTCTTGGTTTGAACCACTTGTGACCACGTGCATTATCACGAGGAGTGATTTTGACGCCGAACAAGCGCTTTTTCAGACAAGTGAGAAAATTTGCCTGAATCAAAATTTTACTGGGGTTTAGCCTTACCATTTTCCCCAAAAATGGCAATTCTCAAATATGAGCTTTTTCTTCGTTTGAACCACTTGTGACCAAGTGCATTATCACAAGGAATGATTTTGACGCCGATCAAGCGCTTTTTCAGACAAGTGAGAAAACTTGCCTGAATCAAAATTTTACTGGGCTATAGCCTTACCATTTTTCCCAAAAATGGCAATTCTCAATAATGTGCTTTTTCTTCGTTTGAACCACTTGTGACCACGTGCATTATCACGAGGAGTGATTTTGACGCTGAACAAGCGCTTTTTCAGACAAGTGAGAAAATTTGCCTGAATCAAAATTTTTCTGGGGTTTAGCCTTACCATTTTTCCCAAAAAAATGCAATCCTCAAATATGTGCTCATTCTCCGTTTGAACAACTTGTGACCACGTGCATTTTCACAAGGAATGATTTTGACGCCGAACAAGCGCTTTTTCAGAAAAGTGAGAAAACTTGCCTGAATCAAAATTTTACTGGGCTATAGCCTTACCATTTTTCCCAAAAATGGCAATTCTCAATAATGTGCTTTTTCTTCGTTTGAACCACGTGTGACCACGTGCATTATCACGAGGAGTGATTTTGACGCTGAACAAGCGCTTTTTCAGACAAGTGAGAAAATTTGCCTGAATCAAAATTTTACTAGGGTTTAGCCTTACCATTTTTCCCAAAAATGGCAATTCTCAAATATGAGCTTTTTCTTCGTTTGAACCACTTGTGACCAAGTGCATTATCACAAGGAATGATTTTGACGCCGATCAAGCGCTTTTTCAGGCTGGTGAGAAAATTTGCCTGAATCAAAATTTTACTAGGCTATAGCCTTACCATTTTTCCCAAAAAAATGCAATCCTCAAATATGTGCTCATTCTCCGTTTGAACAACTTGTGACCACGTGCATTATCACAAGGAATGATTTTGACGCCGAACAAGCGCTTTTTCAGACAAGTGAGAAAATTTGCCTGAATCAAAATTTTACTGGGCTATAGCCTTACCATTTTTCCCAAAAAAATGCAATCCTCAAATATGTGCTCATTCTCCGTTTGAACCACTTGTGACCACGTGCATTATCACAAGGAATGATTTTGACGCCGAACAAGCGCTTTTTCAGACAAGTGAGAAAATTTGCCTGAATCAAAATTTTACTGGGCTATAGCCTTACCACTTTTCCCAAAAATGGCAATTCTCAATAATGTGCTTTTTCTTCGTTTGAACCACTTGTGACCACGTGCATTATCACGAGGAGTGATTTTGACGCCGAACAAGCGCTTTTTCAGACAAGTGAGAAAATTTGCCTGAATCAAAATTTTACTGGGCTATAGCCTTACCAATTTTCCCAAAAATGGCAATTCTCAATAATGTGCTTTTTCTTCGTTTGAACCACTTGTGACCACGTGCATTATCACAAGGAATGATTTTGACGCCGAACAAGCGCTTTTTCAGACAAGTGAGAAAATTTGCCTGAATCAAAATTTTACTGGGCTATAGCCTTACCATTTTTCCCAAAAATGGCAATTCTCAAATATGTGCTTTTTCTTCGTTTGAACTACTTGTGACCATGTGCACTACCACGAGGAATGATTTTGGGGCCGAACGAGCACTTCTTCACACAAGTGAGAAAGTTTGCCTGAATCAAAAATTTACTGGGCTATAGCCTTACCATTTTTCCCAAAAAATGGCAATTCTCATATGTGCGCTTTTTCTTCGTTTGAAACACTTGTGACCATGTGCACTACCACGAGGAATGATTTTGACGCCGATCAAGCGCTTTTTCGGACAGGTGAGAAAATTTGCCTGAATCTAAATTTTACTGGGCTATAGCCTTACCATTTTTCCCAAAAATGGCAATTCTCAAATATGTGCTTTTTCTTCGTTTGAACCACTTTTGACCACGTGCATTATCACGAGGAATGATTTGGACGCCGAACAAGCGCTTTTTCAGACAAGTGAGAAAATTTGCCTGAATCAATATAGCCTTACCATTTTTCCCAAAAAATAGCAATTCTCAAATATGTACTTTTTCTTCGTTTGAACCACTTGTGACCATGTGCACTACCACGAGAAAAGATTTTGACGCCGAACAAGCGCTTTTTCAGACAAGTGAGAAAATTTGCCTGAATCAAAATTTTACTGGGCTATAGCCTTACCATTTTTCCCAAAAATGGCAATTCTCAATAATGAGCTTTTTTTTCGTTTGAACCACTTGTGACCACGTGCATTATCACGAGGAATGATTTTGACGCTGAACAAGCGCTTTTTCAGACAAGTGAGAAAATTTGCCTGAATCAAAATTTTACTGGGCTATAGCCTTACCATTTTTCCCAAACATGGCAATTCTCAAATATGTGCTTTTTCTTCGTTTGAACCACTTGTGACCACGTGCATTATCACGAGGAATGATTTTGACGCCGAACAAGCGCTTTTTCAGACAAGTGAGAAAATTTGCCTGAATCAAAATTTTACTGGGTGTTAGCCTTACCATTTTTCCCAAAAATGGCAATTCTCAATAATGTGCTTTTTCTTCGTTTGAACCACTTGTGACCACGTGCATTATCACAAGGAATGATTTTGACGCCGATCAAGCGCTTTTTCAGACAAGCGAGAAAATTTGCCTGAATCAAAATTTTACTGGGCTATAGCCTTACCATTTTCCCCAAACATGGCAATTCTCAAATATGTGCTTTTTCTTCGTTTGAACCACTTGTGACCACGTGCATTATCACGAGGAATGATTTTGACGCCGAACAAGCGCTTTTTCAGACAAGTGAGAAAATTTGCCTGAATAAAAATTTTGCTGGGCTATAGCCTTACCATTTTTCCCAAAAAGATGCAATCCTCAAATATGTGCTCATTCTCCGTTTGAACAACTTGTGACCACGTGCATTTTCACAAGTAATGATTTTGACGCCGAACAAGCGCTTTTTCAGACAAGTGAGAAAATTTGCCTGAATCAAAATTTTACTGGGCTATAGCCTTACCATTTTTCCCAAAAATGGCAATTCTCAAATATGTGCTTTTTCTTCGTTTGAACCACTTGTGACCACGTGCATTATCACAAGGAATGATTTTGACGCCGATCAAGCGCTTTTTCAGGCAGGTGAGAAAATTTGCCTGAATCTAAATTTTACTGGGCTATTATAGCCTTACCATTTTTCCCAAAAATGGCAATTCTCAATATTGTGCTTTTTCTTCGTTTGAACCACTTGTGACCACGTGCATTATCACAAGGAATGATTTTTATGCCGAACAAGCGATTTTTCAGACAAGTGAGAAAATTTGCCTGAATAAAAATTTTACTGGGCTATAGCCTTACCATTTTTCCCAAAAATGGCAATTCTCAAATATGTGCTTTTTCTTCGTTTGAACCACTTGTTCCCACGTGCATTATCACAAGGAATGATTTTGACGCCGATCAAGCGCTTTTACAGGCAGGTGAGAAAATTTGCCTGAATCTAAATTTTACTGGGCAATAGCCTTACCATTTTTGCCAAAAAAATGCAATCCTCAAATATGTGCTCATTCTCCGTTTGAACCACTTGTGACCACGTGCATTATCACAAGGAATGATTTTGACGCCGAACAAGCGCTTTTTCAGACAAGTGAGAAAATTTGCCTGAATCAAAATTTTACTGGGCTATAGCCTTACCATTTTTCCCAAAAATGGCAATTCTCAATAATGTGCTTTTTCTTCGTTTGAACCACTTGTGACCACGTGCATTATCACAAGGAATGATTTTGACGCCGAACAAGCGGTTTTTCAGACAAGTGAGAAAATTTGCCTGAATCAAAATTTTACTAGGCTATAGCCTTACATTTTTCCCAAAAAAATGCAATCCTCAAATATGTGCTCATTCTCCGTTTGAACCACTTGTGACCACGTGCATTATCACAAGGAATGATTTTGACGCCGAACAAGCGCTTTTTCAGACTAGTGAGAAAATTTGCCTGAATCAAAATTTTACTGGGCTATAGCCTTACCATTTTTCCCAAAAATGGCAAATCTCAAATATGTACTTTTTCTTCGTTTGAACCACTTGTGACCATGTGCACTACCACGAGAAAAGATTTTGACGCCGAACAAGCGCTTTTTCAGACAAGTGAGAAAATTTGCCTGAATCAAAATTTTACTGGGCTATAGCCTTACCATTTTTCCCAAAAATGGCAATTCTCAATAATGAGCTTTTTCTTCGTTTGAACCACTTGTGACCACGTGCATTATCACGACGAATGATTTTGACGCCGAACAAGCGCTTTTTCAGACAAGTGAGAAAATTTGCCTGAATCAAAATTTTACTGGGTTATAGCCTTACCATTTTTCCCAAAAATGGCAATTCTCAATAATGTGCTTTTTCTTCGTTTGAACCACTTGTGACCACGTGCATTATCACAAGGAATGATTTTGACGCCGATCAAGCGCTTTTTCAGACAGGTGAGAAAATTTGCCTGAATCTAAATTTTACTGGGCTATAGCCTTACCATTTTTCCCAAAAAAATGCAATCCTCAAATATGTGCTCATTCTCCGTTTGAACCACTTGTGACCACGTGCATTATCACAAGGAATGAATTTGACGCCGAACAAGCGCTTTTTCAGACAAGTGAGAAAATTTGCCTGAATAAAAATTTTACTGGGCTATAGCCTTACCATTTTTCCCAAAAATGGCAATTCTCAAATATGTGCTTTTTCTTCGTTTAAACCAATTGTAACCACGTGCATTATCACAACGAATGATTTTGACGCCGAGCAAGCGGTTTTTCAGACAAGTCAGAAAATTTGCCTGAATCAAGATTTTACTAGGCTATAGCCTTACCATTTTTCCCAAAAAAATGCAATCCTCAAATATGTGCTCATTCTCCGTTTGAACAACTTGTGACCACGTGCATTATCACGAGGAATGATTTTGACGCCGAACAAGCCCTATTTCAGACAAGTGAGAAAGTTTGCCGGAATCAAGAATTTACTGGGCTACAGCCTTACCATTTTCCCCAAAAATGGCAATTCTCAAATATGTGCTTTTTCTTCGTTTGAACCACTTTTGACCACGTGCATTATCACAAGGGATGATTTCGACGCCGATCAAGCGCTTTTTCAGACAGGTGAGAAAATTTGCCTGAATCTAAATTTTACTGGGCTATAGCCTTACCATTTTCCCCAAAAAAATGCAATCCGCAAATATGTGCTCATTCTCCGTTTGAACCACTTGTGACCACGTGCATTATCACAAGGAATGATTTTGACGCCGAACAAGCGCTTTTTCAGACAAGTGAGAAAATTTGCCTGAATCAAAATTTTACTGGGCTATAGCCTTACCATTTTTCCCAAAAATGGCAATTCTCAAATATGTGCTTTTTCTTCGTTTGAACCACTTGTGACCACGTGCATTATCACAAGGAATGATTTTGACGCCGATCAAGCGCTTTTTCAGACAGGTGAGAAAATTTGCCTGAATCTAAATTTTACTGGGCTATAGCCTTACCATTTTTCCCAAAAAAAATGCAATCCTCAAATATGTGCTTTTTCTTCGTTTAAACCAATTGTAACCACGTGCATTATCACAAGGAATGATTTTGACATCGATCAAGCGCTTTTTCAGACAGGTGAGAAAATTTGCCTGAATCTAAATTTTACTGGGCTATAGCCTTACCATTTTTCCCAAAAAAATGCAATCCTCAAATATGTGCTCATTCTCCGTTTGAACCACTTGTGACCACGTGCATTATCACAAGGAATGATTTTGACGCCGAACAAGCGCTTTTTCAGACAAGTGAGAAAATTTGCCTGAATCAAAATTTTACTGGGCTATAGCCTTACCATTTTTCCCAAAAAAATGCAATCCTCAAATATGTGCTCATTCTCCGTTTGAACCACTTGTGACGACGTGCATTATCACAACGAATGATTTTTACGCCGAACAAGCGCTTTTTCAGACAAGTGAGAACATTTGCCTGAATAAAAATTTTACTGGGCTATAGCCTTACCATTTTTCCCAAAAATGGCAATTCTCAAATATGTGCTTTTTCTTCGTTTAAACCAATTGTAACCACGTGCATTATCACAACGAATGATTTTGACGCCGAGCAAGCGGTTTTTCAGACAAGTCAGTAAATTTGCCTGAATCAAAATTTTACTAGGCTATAGCCTTACCATTTTTCCCAAAAAAATGCAATCCTCAAATATGTGCTCATTCTCCGTTTGAACAACTTGTGACCACGTGCATTATCACGAGGAATGATTTTGACGCCGAACAAGCCCTATTTCAGACAAGTGAGAAAGTTTGCCGGAATCAAAAATTTACTGGGCTATAGCCTTACCATTTTTCCCAAAAATGGCAATTCTCAAATATGTGCTTTTTCTTCGTTTGAACCACTTTTGACCACGTGCATTATCACAAGGGATGATTTCGACGCCGATCAAGCGCTTTTTCAGACAGGTGAGAAAATTTGCCTGAATCTAAATTTTACTGGGCTATAGCCTTACCATTTTTCCCAAAAAAATGCAATCCGCAAATATGTGCTCATTCTCCGTTTGAACCACTTGTGACCACGTGCATTATCACAAGAATGATTTTGACGCCGAACAAGCGCTTTTCAGACAAGTGAGAAAATTTGCCTGAATCAAAATTTTACTGGGCTATAGCCTTACCATTTTTCCCAAAAATGGCAATTCTCAAATATGTGCTTTTTCTTCGTTTGAACCACTTGTGACCACGTGCATTATCACAAGGAATGATTTTGACGCCGATCAAGCGCTTTTTCAGACAGGTGAGAAAATTTGCCTGAATATAAATTTTACTGGGCTATAGCCTTACCATTTTTCCCAAAAAAATGCAATCCTCAAATATGTGCTTTTTCTTCGTTTAAACCAATTGTAACCACGTGCATTATCACAAGGAATGATTTTGACACCGATCAAGCGCTTTTTCAGACAGGTGAGAAAACTTGCCTGAATCTAAATTTTACTGGGCTATAGCCTTACCATTTTTCCCAAAAAAAATGCAATCCTCAAATATGTGCTCATTCTCCGTTTGAACCACTTGTGACCACGTGCATTATCACAAGGAATGATTTTGACGCCGAACAAGCGCTTTTTCAGACAAGTGAGAAAATTTGCCTGAATCAAAATTTTACTGGGCTATAGCCTTACATTTTTCCCAAAAATGGCAATTCTCAAATATGTGCTTTTTCTTCGTTTGAACCACTTGTGACCACGTGCATTATCACAAGGAATGATTTTGACGCCGATCAAGCGCTTTTTCAGACAGGTGAGAAAATTTGCCTGAATCTAAATTTTACTGGGCTATAGCCTTACCATTTTTCCCAAAAAAATGCAATCCTCAAATATGTGCTTTTTCTTCGTTTAAACCAATTGTAACCACGTGCATTATCACAAGGAATGATTTTGACGCCGATCAAGCGCTTTTTCAGACAGGTGAGAAAATTTGCCTGAATCTAAATTTTACTGGGCTATAGCCTTACCATTTTTCCCAAAAAAATGCAATCCTCAAATATGTGCTCATTCTCCGTTTGAACCACTTGTGACCACGTGCATTATCACAAGGAATGATTTTGACGCCGAACAAGCGCTTTTTCAGACAAGTGAGAAAATTTGCCTGGATCAAAATTTTACTGGGCTATAGCCTTACCATTTTTCCCAAAAAAATGCAATCCTCAAATATGTGCTCATTCTCCGTTTGAACCATTGTGACCACGTGCATTATCACAAGGAATGATTTTGACGCCGAACAAGCGCTTTTTCAGACAAGTGAGAAAATTTGCCTGAATCAAAAATTTTACTGGGCTATAAGCCTTACCATTTTTCCCAAAAATGGCAATTCTCAATAATGTGCTTTTTCTTCGTTTTAACCACTTGTGACCACGTGCATTATCACAAGGAATGATTTTGACGCCGAACAAGCGATTTTTCAGACAAGTGAGAAAATTTGCCTGAATAAAAATTTTACTGGGCTATAGCCTTACCATTTTTCCCAAAAATGGCAATTCTCAAATATGTGCTTTTTCTTCGTTTAAACCAATTGTAACCACGTGCATTATCACAACGAATGATTTTGACGCCGAGCAAGCGCTTTTTCAGACAAGTGAGAAAATTTGCCTGAATCAAAATTTTACTGGGCTATAGCCTTACCATTTTTCCCAAAAATGGCAATTCACAAATATGTGCTTTTTCTTCGTTCGAACCACTTGTGACCACGTGCATTATCACAAGGAATGATTTTGACGCCGATCAAGCGCTTTTTCCGACAGGTGAGAAAATTTGCCTGAATCTAAATTTTACTGGGCTATAGCCTTACCATTTTTCCCAAACATGGCAATTCTCAAATATGTGCTTTTTCTTCGTTTGAACCACTTGTGACCATGTGCATTATCACGAGGAATGATTTTGACGCCGAACAAGCGCTTTTTCACACAAGTGAGAAAATTTGCCTGAATCAAAATTTTACTGGGCTATAGCCTTACCATTTTTCCCAAACAATGCAATCCTCAAATATGTGCTCATTCTTCGTTTGAACCACTTGTGACCACGTGCATTATCACAAGGAATGATTTTGACGCCGAACAAGCGCTTTTTCAGACAAGTGAGAAAATTTGCCTGAATCAAAATTTTACTGGGCTAACTCCTTACCATTTTTCCCAAAAATGGCAATTCTCAATAATGTGCTTTTTCTTCGTTTGAACCACTTGTGACCACGTGCATTATCACAAGGAATGATTTTGACGCCGAACAAGCGGTTTTTCAGACAAGTCAGAAAATTTGCCTGAATCAAAATTTTACTAGGCTATAGCCTTACATTTTTCCCAAAAAAATGCAATCCTCAAATATGTGCTCATTCTCCGTTTGAACCACTTGTGACCACGTGCATTATCACGAGGAATGATTTTGACGCCGAACAAGCCCTATTTCAGACAAGTGAGAAAGTTTGCCGGAATCAAAATTTACTGGGCTATAGCCTTACCATTTTTCCCAAAAATGGCAATTCTCAAATATGTGCTTTTTCTTCGTTTGAACCACTTTTGACCACGTGCATTATCACGAGGAATGATTTGGACGCCGAACAAGCGCTTTTTCAGACAAGTGAGAAAATTTGCCTGAATCAAAATTTTACTGGGTTATAGCCTTACCATTTTTCCCAAAAATGGCAATTCTCAATAATGTGCTTATTCTTCGTTTGAACCACTTGTGACCACGTGCATTATCACAAGGAATGATTTTGACGCCGATCAAGCGCTTTTTCAGACAAGTGAGAAAATTTGCCTGAATCAAAATTTTACTGGGCTATAGCCTTACCATTTTTCCCAAACATGGCAATTCTCAAATATGTGCTTTTTCTTCGTTTGAACCACTTGTGAACACGTGCATTATCACAAGGAATGATTTTGATGCCGAACAAGCGATTTTTCAGACAAGTGAGAAAATTTGCCTGAATAAAAATTTTACTGGGCTATAGCCTTACCATTTTTGCCAAAAAAATGCAATCCTCAAATATGTGCTCATTCTCCGTTTGAACCACTTGTGACCACGTGCATTATCACAAGGAATGATTTTGACGCCGAACAAGTGCTTTTTCAGACAAGTGAGAAAATTTGCCTGAATCAAAATTTTACTGGGCTATAGCCTTACCATTTTTCCCAAAAAAATGCAATCCTCAAATATGTGCTCATTCTCCGTTTGAACCACTTGTGACCACGTGCATTATCACAAGGAATGATTTTGACGCCGAACAAGCGCTTTTTCAGACAAGTGAGAAAATTTGCCTGAATCAAAATTTTACTGGGCTATATAGCCTTACCATTTTTCCCAAAAATGGCAATTCTCAATAATGTGCTTTTTCTTCGTTTGAACCACTTGTTACCACGTGCATTATCACGAGGAGTGATTTTGACGCCGAACAAGCGCTTTTTCAGACAAGTGAGAAAATTTGCCTGAATCAAAATTTTACTGGGTTATAGCCTTACCATTTTTCCCAAAAATGGCAATTCTCAAATATGTGCTTTTTCTTCGTTTGAACCACTTTTGACCACGTGCATTATCACGAGGAATGATTTGGACGCCGAACAAGCGCTTTTTCAGACAAGTGAGAAAATTTGCCTGAATCAAAATATTACTGGGCTATAGCCTTACCATTTTTCCCAAAAAATGGCAATTCTCAAATATGTACTTTTTCTTCGTTTGAACCACTTGTGACCATGTGCACTACCACGAGGAAAGATTTTGACGCAGAACAAGCGCTTTTTCAGACAAGTGAGAAAATTTGCCTGAATCAAAATTTTACTGGGGTTTAGAATTACCATTTTTCCCAAAAATTGCAATTCTCAAATATGAGCTTTTTCTTCGTTTGAACCACTTGTGACCAAGTGCATTATCACAAGGAATGATTTTGACGCCGATCAAGCGCTTTTTCAGGCAGGTGAGAAAATTTGCCTGAATCAAAATTTTACTAGGCTATAGCCTTACCATTTTTCCCAAAAAATGCAATCCTCAAATATGTGCTCATTCTCCGTTTGAACCACTTGTGACCACGTGCATTATCACAAGGAATGATTTTGACGCCGAACAAGCGCTTTTTCAGACAAGTGAGAAAATTTGCCTGGATCAAAATTTTACTGGGCTATAGCCTTACCATTTTTCCCAAAAATGGCAATTCTCAATAATGTGCTTTTTCTTCGTTTGAACCACTTGTGACCACGTGCATTATCACGAGGAGTGATTTTGACGCCGAACAAGCGCTTTTTCAGACAAGTGAGAAAATTTGCCTGAATCAAAATTTTACTGGGCTATAGCCTTACCATTTTTCCCAAAAATGGCAATTCTCAATAATGTGCTTTTTCTTCGTTTGAACCACTTGTGACCACGTGCATTATCACGAGGAGTGATTTTGACGCCGAACAAGCGCTTTTTCAGACAAGTGAGAAAATTTGCCTGAATCAAAATTTTACTGGGTTATAGCCTTACCATTTTTCCCAAAAATGGCAATTCTCAAATATGTACTTTTTCTTCGTTTGAACCACTTGTGACCATGTGCACTACCACGAGGAAAGATTTTGACGCCGAACAAGCGCTTTTTCAGACAAGTGAGAAAACTTGCCTGAATCAAAATTTTACTGGGCTACAGCCTTACCATTTTTCCCAAAAATGGCAATTCTCAATAATGTGCTTTTTCTTGGTTTGAACCACTTGTGACCACGTGCATTATCACGAGGAGTGATTTTGACGCCGAACAAGCGCTTTTTCAGACAAGTGAGAAAATTTGCCTGAATCAAAATTTTACTGGGCTATAATAGCCTTACCATTTTTCCCAAAAATGGCAATTCTCAATAATGTGCTTTTTCTTCGTTTGAACCACTTGTGACCACGTGCATTATCACGAGGAGTGATTTTGACGCCGAACAAGCGCTTTTTCAGACAAGTGAGAAAATTTGCCTGAATCAAAATTTTACTGGGGTTTAGCCTTACCATTTTTCCCAAAAATGGCAATTCTCAAATATGAGCTTTTTCTTCGTTTGAACCACTTGTGACCAAGTGCATTATCACAAGGAATGATTTTGACGCCGATCAAGCGCTTTTTCAGGCAGGTGAGAAAATTTGCCTGAATCAAAATTTTACTAGGCTATAGCCTTACCATTTTTCCCAAAAATGGCAATTCACAAATATGTGCTTTTTCTTCGTTTGAACCTCTTGTGACCACGTGCATTATCACGAGGAATGATTTTGACGCTGAACAAGCGCTTTTTCAGACAAGTGAGAATATATGCCTGAATCAAAATTTTACTGGGCTATAGCCTTAGCATTTTTCCCAAACATGGCAATTCTCAAATATGTGCTTTTTCTTCGTTTGAACCACTTGTGACCACGTGCATTATCACGAGGAATGATTTTGACGCCGAACAAGCGCTTTTTCAGACAAGTGAGAAAATTTGCCTGAATCAAAATTTTACTGGGCTATAGCCTTACCATTTTTCCCAAAAAATGCAATCCTCAAATTTGTGCTCATTCTCCGTTTGAACCACTTGTGACCACGTGCATTGTCACAAGGAATGATTTTGACGCCGAACAAGCGCTTTTTCAGACAAGTGAGAAAATTTGCCTGAATCAAAATTTTACTGGGCTATAGCCTTACCATTTTTCCCAAAAATGACAATTCTCAATAATGTGCTTTTCTTAGTTTGAACCACTTGTGACCACGTGCATTATCACAAGGAATGATTTTGACGCCGAACAAGCGATTTTTCAGACAAGTGAGAAAATTTGCCTGAATAAAAATTTTACTGGGCTATAGCCTTACCATTTTTCCCAAAAATGGCAATTCTCAAATATGTGCTTTTTCTTCGTTTGAACCACATGTGACCACGTGCATTATCACAAGGAATGATTTTGACGCCGATCAAGCGCTTTTTCAGACAGGTGAGAAAATTTGCCTGAATCTAAATTTTACTGGGCTATAGCCTTACCATTTTTCCCAAAAATGGCGATTCTCAAATATGTGATTTTTCTTCGTTTAAACCAATTGTAACCACGTGCACTACCACGAGGAATCATTTTGACACCGAACAAGCGCTTTTTCAGACAAGCGAGAAAATTTGCCTGAATAAAAATTTTACTGGGCTATAGCCTTACCATTTTTCCCAAAAAAATGCAATCCTCAAATAAGAGCTTTTTCTTCGTTTGAACCACTTGTGACCACGTGCATTAACACGAGGAATGATTTTGACGCCGAACAAGCCCTATTTCAGACAAGTTAAAAAATTTGCCTGAATCAAAATTTTACTGGGCTTATAGCCTTACCATTTTTCCCAAAAAAGGCAGTTCTCAAATATGTGCTCATTCTCCGTTTGAACCACTTGTGACCGCGTTCATTATCACAAGGAATGATTTTGACGCCGAACAAGCGCTTTTTCGGACAAGTGAGAAAATTTGCCTGAATAAAATATTTACTGGGCTATAGCCTTACCATTTTTCCCAAACATGGCAATTCTCAAATATTTGCTTTTTCTTCGTTTGAACCACTTCTGACCACGTGCATTATCACAAGGAATGATTTTGACGCCGATCAAGCGCTTTTTCAGACAGGTGAGAAAATTTTGCCTGAATCTAAATTTTACTGGGCCTTACCATTTTTCCCAAACATGGCAATTCTCAAATATGTGCTTTTTCTTCGTTTGAACCACTTGTGACCACGTGCATTATCACGAGGAATGATTTTGACGCCGAACAAGCCCTTTTTCAGACAAGTGAGAAAATTTGCCTGAATCAAAATTTTACTGGGCTATAGCCTTTCCATTTTTCCCAAAAATAACGATTCTCAAATATGTGCTTTTTCTTCGTTTAAACCAATTCTAACCACGTGCATTATCACAACGAATGATTTTGACGTCGAGCAAGCGCTTTTTCAGACAAGTGAGAAAATTTGCCTGAATCAAAATTTTACTGGGCTATAGCCTTACCATTATTCCCAAACATGGCAATTCTCAAATGTGTGCTTTTTCTTCGTTTGAACCACTTGTGACCACGTGCATTATCACGAGGAATGATTTTGACGCCGAACAAGCGCTTTTTCAAACAAGTGAGAAAATTTGCCTGAATCAAAATTTTACTGGGCTATAGCCTTACCATTTTCCCCAAAAAAGGCAGTTCTCAGATATGTGCTTATTCTTCGTTTGAACCACTAGTGACCACGTGCATTATCACGAGGAATGATTTTGACGCCGAACAAGCCCTATTTCAGACAAGTGAGAAAGTTTGCCTGAGTCAAAAATTTACTGGGCTATAGCCTTACCATTTTTCCCAAAAATGGCAATTCTCAAATATGTGCTTTTTCTTCGTTTGAACCACTTTTGACCACGTGCATTATCAGGAGGAATGATTTTGACGCCGAACAAGCGCTTTTTCAGACAAGTGAGAAAATTTGCCTGAATCAAAATATTACTGGGCTATAGCCTTACCATTTTTCCCAAAAAAGGCAGTTCTCAAATATGTGCTTATTGTTCGTTTGAACCACTTGTGACCACGTGCATTATCACGAGGAATGATTTTGACGCCGAACAAGCGCTTTTTCAGACAAGTGAGAAAATTTGCCTGAATCAAAATATTACTGGGCTATAGCCTTACCATTTTTCCCAAAAAAATGCAATCCTCAAATATGTGCTCATTCTCCGTTTGAACCACTTGTGACCACGTTCATTATAACAAGGAATGATTTTGACGCCGAACAAGCGCTTTTTCTGACAAGTGAGAAAATTTGCCTGAATCAAAATTTTTCTGGGCTATAGTCTTACCATTTTTTCCAAAAAAGGCAGTTCTCAAATATGTGCTTATCCTTCGTTTGAACCACTTGTGACCACGTGCATTATCACGAGGAATGATTTTTGTGCCGAACGAGCACTTCTTTAGACAAGTGAGAAAAATTTGCCTGAATCAAAATTTTACTGGGCTATAGCCTTACCATTTTTCTCAAAAAATGCAATCCTCAAATATGTGCTCATTCTTCGTTTAAACCAATTGTAACCACGTGCATTATCACAACGAATGATTTCGACGCCGAGCAAGCGCTTTTTCAGAGCGCTTTTTCAAACAAGTCAGAAAATTTGCCTGAATCAAAATTTTACTGGGCTATAGCCTTACCATTTTCCCCAAAAAAGGCAGTTCTCAAATATGTGCTTTTTCTTCGTTTAAACCAATTGTAACCACGTGCATTATCACAACGAATGATTTTGACGTCGAGCAAGCGCTTTTTCAGACAAGTGAGAAAATTTGCCTGAATCAAAATTTTACTGGGCTATAGCCTTACCATTATTCCCAAACATGGCAATTCTCAAATATGTGCTTTTTCTTCGTTTGAACCACTTGTGACCACGTGCATTATCACGAGGAATGATTTTGACGCCGAACAAGCGCTTTTTCAGACAAGTGAGAAAATTTGCCTGAATCAAAATTTCATTGGGCTATAGCCTTACCATTTTTCCCAAAAAAGGCAGTTCCCAAATATGTGCTTATTCTTCTTTTGAACCACTTGTCGCAGATGTCGCAGAGAAAGATCGCAGATGTCGTGATTCCGATGCGTCTGCAGCTGATTTTATCGATGCACAGAGCAGCAGCGAGTCTCATGATGCTGCCTTTTCGTTTGATTTTTACATTGAGAGCGACGTCGAGCTAACCAGCCTGGAACATCGGCGGCCGCAGCCCCTCACTCTAACTGTAGTGCTTGCAGTTCAATTTTTGTCTTGAAATACCAGTCAATTAAATATTTTTTTCGGAGATAGTGCGTGTTAGACGGCAATGCATTTCTTACATCTTACAGTTTTTGTTACGTGTTATTCTTTGCAGGTGCAAGCGTGTTTTAACAAACTTTGTTCCGTTTTATCCCACAATCTCGATTCTGGCAATCTATATCTGTTTTGACATATATCTCGTTGATAATTTTTATGCCTGAAATGTGCATTCAGTCTACTTTTTGTTTATCTATTGCATAAAGTATTGAGGGAACACTTCCTTCAGGGAAAAAGTTTGGCGTTTTCCTCATGTTAATGAAAGCGTTAAGAGAAGTGAGCGGAGTTACCAGGATCGGAATTTTACTGTTCTATCCCTCTTGCGCAGATGGCATCGTCAGATCTCGCGTTTCTCCGAGCGCTGCTATCGCCGCGCGCCCAGCTGCCACTGCAAGTTGTTTTCCCATGCGAAAAATGACGTAGCTGTGTTTCCTGCCTACCGCGTACTGAGACGCGCGCTTCTAAGGCGGTACTGCAGCTCAAACTTTCCATGCAGAGAGAGATTTAAGTAACTTTTGCCTCTGCCGACATTTTTATAGTTTTATTGCCATATTAACTAGCCATACAGGCTCCAAGTTCACGCTTGAGATGGCCGGAATCTTCGTTAAATCGAAACCATGTCATGAAATTACTTCATTAAATCGCGAAAGAAGATACACGGTTTTCAATGCACCTGAGATCGGGGAATGAGAATGGTTCATGACATTGCGAATTTCGTTACACCGAGGTTCGTAATATCGAGGTTCGACTGCGCTATAGAAACGAGAATAGTTGCGTGTAAACTGAAGGTGCGGTACATTTTACTTCTCCTCGTTCTGAAAAATAAACACCATTCAAATGTGTCAAGGGGACAACTGACGCAAAGACACATTAAAGCAGTGTAGGGTCTTGGCGACACTACGGAAGCGGTCGCACGCCTAATCAACACTTCCGCGCCCGCCGCGGCAGCTTTGCGACTGTGGCGTTGCTCGAGGTCATGGGCTCGATAGCGGCCGCAACAGCCGCATCTCGACGGGTGCGAAACAGATACGCTAGTGCACTTAGATTGTTAAGGAATACCACCGTGTCAAAGTTAATCCGGAGTCCGCCGCTACGGCGTGTCTCATAATCCGATTGTGGTTTTGGCGTGTTACAGCTCATTATTCAAGTTGAACACTTCTGCCGCGATGCGACCTGCCACGTGAGGCAATGATAGTGCTGAACTCTCTCATAGATAATGAACAATGGCGTACAACAACGCATCAAGCAAAGTATTGGACTAAACGCTGAAGAAATTACATAAGCAGTCGCTGTCAAATCACCGTTAATTGTCAAAGTAAACAGCGCAGAAAGCTTCGCTTACATTGATTCCCACAGTGCATGGGATCCGCATAATTTTTTAATGCGTAAACATTCTGGGGCTAATTCTCTCTTAAATCTGTCTGTCCTGCTGTCTGTAACGCGTTACACGGTGCGCTCAAAACATGGGGTCCTATACCGGTATATATCAATGCCTTATGACTACGTGCGACTACTGCGTTTGATAAGTATGCCTGTATATATATATATATATATATATATATATATATATATATATATATATGTGTGTGTGTGTGTGTGTGTGTGTGTGTGTGTGTGTGTGTGTGTGTGTGTGTGTGTGTGTGTGTGAAAATTGCAAAGCAATAATCCGAACACATGCTCGAGTTGGGCTTCGTTCGTCCTTCCGCTAGCCCTTGGTCATCTGCTTTACACATGGTGCCCAAGAAGATGGGTGATTAGTGGCTGTGTGGCGATTACCGCACCTTAAAGTGACGATTCCCGATAGGTACCCTATACCCCACATCCACGATTTCACCTCATTGATTCATGGTTGCTGCATATTTAGCAAGGTGGATCTAGTAAAAGATTACCATCAGATTCCTTAATTAATTAATATTTGGCGTTTTACGTGCCAAAACCACTTTCTGATTATGAGGCACGCCGTAGTGGAGGACTCCGGAAATTTTGACCACCTGGGGTTCTTTAACGTGCACCTAAATCTAAGCACACGGGTGTTTTCGCATTTCGCCCCCATCGAAATGCGGCCGCCGTGGCCGGGATTCGATCCCGCGACCTCGTGCTCAGCAGCCCAACACCATAGCCACTGAGCAACCACGGCGGGTCCATCAGATTCCTGTTGGGCCTTCCGACATTCCCAAAACTGCACTCATTACCCCTCTTGGCACGTTCGAATACATGCGCATGCCTTTCGGCCTCCTAATGCCGCTCATACAGTTCAGCAGTTCGTCGATCAAATACTCCGTGGCCTGACTTAAGCTTCATCTATTTAGACGACATTCTTTTATTCAGTCGCTTTGCTGTGGAACACGAATCTGACCTACGTAGTATGTTTGAACGCCTCCCTCAATATGGTCTAGTCGTGAACATCTCGAAGAGTGAGTTTGGCGTTGCTTCTCTCGATTTCCTGGGTCATCGAGTAGACGAGCATGGCATATCCAACCCGTCCCATCCCGTGTCCAAGCTATTAAAGATTTTCCACGTCCGTCTTCCACCAAGCAGTTACGGGTATTTCTGGGCCTCATCAATTACTATCGCCGTTTCATTCCTCGTTGTGCTTATATTTTGCAGCCTTTGCACATTCTACTCTCTGGCACACCACGAGCTAGCATGCCTATATCATGGATTAATGCTGCTGAATCTTCTTTTATCTCTGCCAAGAACGCCCTTGCTACTGTACCACTACTGGCACACCCGCAACCAGAAGCTCCAATGTACGTTTATGGCAGACGCCTCCGACATATAGCTGGTGGCGCCGTGTTTCAACAGCTGGTTGGCAAGATATGGCAGCCTATATCTTTCTTTTCAAGGAAGCTGACGCCACAAGAAACCCGCTGCAGAACTTTCGGTCACGAATTGCTAAGACTCTACCTCGCAGTCCGCCACTTCCGTCACAATCTCGTAGGGCGTCAGTTCTTTATTCTCACCGACCACAAATCGCTCATTTATGCGATTGCCTCTAACAGCTCCTCGCATGTTTCCCGCGAAATTTGCCAGCTTGCATATATCTCCGAATTCACTACTGATATTCGGCATATCAGTGATGCCGATAATTCCGTCGCTGACGCTCTGTCACAGATTCATATAAATGCAAGCCAATTAAATGGTTCCGGCATTGACTTTGTCCGCCCCGCTACCACTCAATGCACAGACCGTGAACTTCAAACACTCCGGACTGCCATTGTTTCTCTGCATTTCGAAGATATCTTACTGCCTAGCTGCAACGTCACAGTGATATGCGACATGTCTACAGGTCATCCTCGACCATACGTTCCACAACAATTTCGGCAGCAAGTTTTTGACTCATTACGCTCTTTATTGCACCCTGGAGTACGTGATACACAACGTCTGGTCAATTCCCGCTATCTGTGGCCGCCTATGAATGCCGACGTCTGTTGCTGGGCTAGGGCATGCATACAGTACCAACGCGCCAAAGTCAGTCGACACACTATGAGTGCACCTGGTCATTTTCCACCACCAGACGTTCGCTTTGGCCACGTTCACATTGATATCGTTGGTCCGCTACGACCGTCCTCGAACCAACGATACATACTCACTTGTATCGACCGCTTCACACACTGGCCTGAAGCAATGCCACTCTCTCACATTATGCAGAGTCTGTAGCCCAGGCCATCTTAAAGGGACACTAATGAGAAAAATGATTTCTTCTGCATCATTAAATTACCTTTCTACAACACTGAAAACACCAATTGTACCATGATAAGATGCTTAGTAAGCAAGAAAAAGCACAAGAGCGAAATACAGGGGGTGACACCTCCTTGAAGTTACAGCACGAGGTCGCTGTGACGTCATGGATTTTGATAGAGACTTCTAGGGCCTACTTACTTATTTAGCGGTACAGATTGACTGCGTTGCGTTCTAAAGGAACCAAATATTAAACATAGCAAGCTTGGGGAACCATCACCGAACAAACACGGCCAAAGTATGAAAACATACCTTGGAATCCCCGATGTCACACTGACGTACCGGCATCAGGGTTTCGGTGCGAAATTCAAATACTGATACTTTAACCATTTTTCTCATCTAATATTCAAAGTATTAATATCAGACAGTTCTCAAACAATGCTTTATCAGTATAAACTGATTTATTGTTTTGCTTTAGTGCCCCTTTAAATACCTGGATTTCTCATTACGGCGTACCACACACCATAACGACAGACAGAGCAAGACAATTTGACTAGTTGCTCTTTCAAGCTCTCTCCCGTCTTCTAGGTGCAATGCACATACGAATGACAGCTTAATTATCAGCCAAGTTCCAATGTAATGGTAGACCGCTTCCATCATCAACTAAAAGCAGCACTTCGTGCCCATGACTCCATGATTTCATGGACAGAGCACCTGCCTTTGGTTCTACTGTCTTCGCACAGCTCTGAAAGCAGATGCACAGCGTTCTTCAGCAGAACTCGTTTTTGGCATGACACTTTGCGTACCCAGTGAGTTATTCGCCTCGGAGACATCATCTGCTGACCTACAATCTTATGCCGACAGCCTTCGCATTACAATGACCACTGTTCTACCACCACCACTTCGTGATGACTGCAGAAATGTTTACATGAGCCCATCTTTACTTCATAGCAGTCGCGTATTTATCCGTCATGATGCTACTCGCGCTCTTTTACAAGCTCCTTACGATGGTGCCTTTGAAGTCCTCAAGCGTGACGCCAAGTTTTTCACACTTCTTGTCAGCGGATGCGAAGAGATAATTTCGATTTACCGCTTGAAGCCAGCTCATCTGGACTCTGGCAGTGCCATCTCTACAACTGAAACCGCTCAACGAGAGTGCCTTCATCTCCAGGGAGGAGCCATGTAGCGAACAGCACTCATACAGCCCGGCAGTGGAAGAAGAGATTGGACTAGCGCCATCAGACATATAGGCTCGACAATGGTAGCCGCGACATCAATGCAATAACCTGATTAATAAATGGCAATTCTTTGTGGGCCCTTCTGTTCCCACACCCCTAAATATGAAGTCTGTGAATGATCTACCGTATAGACTCTTGTGAGGGCCACACTTTTTCACAACTTTGGCAAGGTGCTGCCCTTACATGGAACAGAAGGTTTTGTTTTGTATGTTGTACACAAGTCTATTGCAATTTCTGTCTGGGCATCATAGCAGAAAAGTTTGTGTATACCGCAGAAACAGTTTGATACTAAAAATAATAAAGTTTGAAGGAACTGATTAAGTTGCTAATGCTTCAGCCTCAGATGAGCGTGTGGGGCAGGAGATGGAAACAGCTATGTCGAGCATGATAAATAAAAACTATAATGATATTTCGGTTCCCATATGAGAGCCGTGTTCACAAGCCACAAATTGTGAGAATGCATGTAGCATAATCAAGACTAGTGCGGAAGTAATAGTTTCTTTTTTATTGCCTACACTCGGTCATGGGTAAAATATTTACATTTTTACACACGTGACATGTATGTTGAAATTGTGACACCACTGACATAGAGCTCTTATCATTTTTTCAAGATTGTTTAAAAGGTTGCTTCAGAACTGAAGCAAAACATCCGCGACACCTATAGCTAGGAAGTTGGTATATGTACAAGACAGCATAAATAAACTGCAGAACCTCGGTGACATTTCTCTCAACGAAGTGACAAAACCAATTGGGAAAATATCCCTACTAAAGGGCTTTCACTAGCACTGCATACATATCTGGATGATAACGTTTGCCAAAAGCTCTTATATGAACTGACATTCACCAGCCATCAGAACTTGAAGTAAAAACTTTCTGGCCACCATAACTGGCTGCAGAAGTATATATTCATTAAACGACATGAACCACATGTTGAGGTTCATCTGTGTAAAATTCATGTCATCACATGATAGAGCATAAGACTAAGTCTGCCATAGCTTGCGTATATGTCGTTCAAATAGGCAAAATCGGTGGATGATCAACAAGGCTGATAGAAAAGGCCACACACTTTGTTCTTCTTACATGACATTGCTCAATGAGAGAGATGTAGCATACTAAAAGTGGCATCAAGAAGAAAACGAAATTCATGCGGTCAAGATTATATACCTGGTGTTGCATGAATATACCTGTGCTGTGCCAGACATGTGACAACAAAAACATTTTTTTCTAGTAGACCATAGCTGCACGAGGCTTAGTGCGAAGCTTCCGCATGCCCTCTCACACAGCACGATTCATGCTCCAGCCTAAATGAGGACTCTGGTGTCAAAAAGATGCACTGCTAAAGAAAACAGAAATGATGCTGTATTGGTGTTATCGAGGCTCTGCAGTTCATTGTATAATCAGCATAGATGAATCATTTTAGGCAACTGGAGTATATTGATCTGAATCTACAATCAATTTAATTAAAATCTCAGCTCTATGAACCTTGAGTTTCTCTCCGCAAGCAAGTTTCATGCACCAATGAGTCCCGCTCCAAATTGTTCATAAAGCCAGACAACTGAACAACACAAAAAAACGCATACATTAAAACAAGTGTTGCTGTTGCTGTAATGGCAGCTAGTGTCATTAAATTACTAGACTATTACAACACAATATAGCAAGCATACCTGGCCAGCCAGTATACCAGCACACAGATCATCTAGCTGGCAGTCCGCGGCACGCAAATCAACATCATAATCCGAGAGTGTAGAGATCTATGTAGAAGTGAGATAGTCCATTGTGGGTGCACAGATCGCTGCAGTGCTTTTCAATCTGTACAGGCATCAAACAAGCCACATTTGCCCACATTCACAGCACAGGAGTGCAGTTCTGCAGCAACACAGAATAAAGGTGCTGCTTGAGGCATGCCAACATAAAGCACTGACTATCAAATTAACTCTTCGCTAAACAACAAAGGAATCTCATCATAGTAAAGGTTGCAACACAATGCATTAATATTGAAGCTAACTATCACAATCATTCTCAAAGTAAATTTGGATCAACAGCTTCAATTAACGAAGGAGCACAGTGCAAGGGCCACAGTATGCAGCAGCCATCACACATTGAACACGTAAACTGAACACCCGCTGGAAGATCACAGCAGGTGGACTGAGAACCATTGTCACTGTGGGACTGAACAATGCCACAACACGTCATGCAACAGGGGTCCTTTTTTGTTTCTGGTGGAGTCCAAGGAAGCAGAATCACAGTTTGTGGCAGACACACATACACACATGAGCACGTTCAGTGTTCTTGGTTTTCACAAGGGGCACATGGGAGTGTTGCCGTCACATTTAAGTCTTCTTCTTGGGAAGTGTGCTGTCAAGCCGGAAGTAGTTTGGCTTTGTCTCAGTCTTTGGTCTGTTGTATTCCAGGTGGTCATAACCGTCAGCATCTGCAAAGGCAGAGAAACATATTAGTGTGCTGATGTTTCGTAAATAATGAAAAAACATGCATTGTTAACTGAACATCCATCATGTTGAAGGTGGTAAATTGACAAATTGGCGAACTTTCTAAATAGGCATAATTTCTGAAAACCACATAATGATTGTTCTTAGTCCTGTTCAAGGTACATCAAAGATTAGTTTTGCCCGAAAGCTTAATTAATACACAAGCTGCACCAACACAAATAAAGCTAATGCTTACTTAATAATAATCAACATTTGTTTTATCAGTCACTTGAATTGTCAAATTTAATTATCGTTACACCCAAGAATCTGTTAGCAAGAAAATAGCTTCTTGCATTTCCAGTAGGCAATGTGGAATGAACATTTCTAATAATAATTAAAAATATGAGAACAAGATGACTGCAGTGCTGAGAACCTTACTGAATATAACAACAATATGTGCTTGCATGGCATCAAGTTTCAGTAGCCCTATCACGGCAGAAAATGAAAGAGTAAAAATCGCAAGCAATAGTCCTCCAGAGCTGTACTAGCTACTGCTGACATAGCTTTGCACTTGTGCTCAAATTAATTATCTTTATGCAACAGCATTCTTTGCCTGGCTCCCCAATGATTGCACTTTAAAGCATTTACAGCATAGACATCATCATTCCAATGCTAGTGCATAACTTGGTTTTCAAAGAACGTGGGGCCTGCGTAATCATTTTGTTTTATAGATGTGACTGCAAGGGAGACTGCAAGGGAGACTGCAAGGGAGACTGCAAGGGAGACTGCAAGGGTAGGTGGAAAGACGGCATTCTCAATTTCTGTAGAAAGAAACAATTCTGTGGCTACTCCTGACCACATTTTAAAAAGAAGTGCATGCACTTACCACTACTCGACCGCCCTGCAAGTTGTCGAGTGTCAGTGCAGATAGGAACGGTAACATTACTAATGTCTCCCTTGTCTTTGACCTCATCATAGAAGGGTTCCTTCTTGTCCACATATGATTTGAGGTCCTCTATGCTCTGGTAGATATTAGGCTTGAAGTCGAAGTCCTTGCAGTTGCTTTCATAGTCATTGCCTCCACAGGCACCTGCAAGTGTAAAAGTGGCAGGAATAACTTGAGTACAGTGCGTGCAACAGTTGATGGCATCAAGCCAACCAGTGCACAGCCTTCTTGAAACAGGTTGGTCTGTCCAAAAATTGTTAAGAATAAGTATTCATAGTAACCAGTTGTTTATTAAGCTCGTTTTATTAAACTAGATAAGGTTTATTAACTAGGAAATTGCTGCCAGCTGTACTATAACTGCATAGCTCAAGCAGCTGACACCTGACTGGCAGCCAGCAAGGGGGCAGAAGTTGTAGGATCAACTTGACAAGGAGAGAGGACAGCAGAAGGAATAGAGGAGGAGATAAGAAAAAGCAATTTACATTCTAATGCAAGAAACCACAGCACTCAATCCAAAGAATATATCCAAGAGATAAGGTGCTTAAATTACAAATGTGCTTTGTACATAAAATTTTGACATATCTTTCAACATTGGATGCAACGACACCTTTCTCAGGCAGGATTACCTTTCAAGCTCTGCGAATCCTGGTCGTCATCATCACAGAAGCCCAGCTTGGCTTTCTCTATGTTACTCTTGGTGCAGTTGAGGTCATTGTGAATCTGCTTGATATTGGAGGCTCCAGATGCATTGTTGAGTGCACCGTCCAAATGAACAGCTTGGAAAGCATAGACAGGATTGTCAAAGTGACGTCGATCTATGAAACACGACCACAACAAACGGTGAACCACCCAACCAAACAAGAAGGTAGACTAAACGTGGAAAAAAAATGAAAGAAAGTAAAAAGGAAATAAGACCATGCCAAACCATGCACAAGATTAACGGACATGCAGCGGAGAAACTTTTTTCAATGATTTGTGAACCTACCTGGCGGTGGTCTTGGGTCTGCAGTGTACCTGCGAGAAAATGAATAATTAAGTATATTAAGCTCTCTATGTTTCAATCCACAGCAAATAATCTGGCACAGAGGTCTACAAGTGATAAACCTTGTGCATAACGTTTTCAGAAGGTAAATGCTTAATAATGGTGCTTTTTAAATCGGATGAGACCTGCACACTTTCACTGCTACTATTCTTGTTAAGCATTACTGAGCACAGTGTGTGGCTTTCTTACTATGTCCCTGTCTTCCGCGCTGTGCTTATTTTGCCACAAATTACCAACTCGCCCAAGCCTCTACCTTTGTTAGCATTATTGAATTACTGAGCCTCTTGGCAGCGTTGCCGTTTTAGTGAATTTAGGCTTGTTTAACAGAAAAAGTGCACTTTTAACAGGTAGTGGCCTTATTATCTGATTTTCAGCTATTTTTGGCATGTGTCATTTATAATTGGATGTAAATCCTACTGGTGTATCTTTAGCAGCCTAATGCAAGAACTGTGAATGCCTCAATAAGACAGTCTTGCAGAGTGAGTAAGATTTTGTCATGCGGCTCTCGGACAGAAGTTGCTGAACCAGCTGATGTTATCAAAAATTAGACAGCAAAATGCTTATAAGCCAAACAGCACGACGAGAGGCTAGTGAGACGATTCCAATACTGCAACGTTTAAGGTTAAAGCGCGATTGTGATAAATGTCAGCGCTTTCTGGCTGGCACCTCCAGTGATATGAATGATATTTAAGTATGCTACCCCAAAGCCACAGCTCTAGTCTGGAGGGTCTCACATTGTCCTGGGGGCACTTATGATATCTGCCATTGGCCACAGACTCGCCAGGCAAAATTTGAGTACGATAAAGACATGCATAGCTGGCTTCATAGCGGTGAACTTTACAGCCGGTTTTTGCTTATTTTCTAGTGCCTGTGCCCTCACTAGCAAAATAACTAGTGTGCTTGTAGCAGTGCCTAATGATGTATGCTTACTATATTTGAACTCAGAGCTTGACACTATCTAGTACTACTTTCCTTTTTATGAAAGAAACTTTCCCAAGATTCATCACTATTGGAATTTAATTGGGTGGTGAATCATTTCAGGCATGTGGAACTTCACAATTAATTGCAGTGAATCAAAGTAAGCTGATTATATTTCTGTGGTCAAGTGATTAGCACAGGAGACATTTGTTAAGTCAACCTTGACACTACTATAGAATTGATCAAATTATCCGGTGGGTCAAATTAGAAGAAGAGACAGAAAAGAAGTCCGAGCACACTGCTGCTTTATGCAGCAGTATTTACCCAGCTCTAACAGGCTTCCAACTTTAAAGAGTTCTTGTGGATTGAAAGTAGAAAGTAATGTGCACGCAAATGCACACCCGATTTTATATTTAGAGGAATATAGCAGGCTACCAATTCTGGCAATCAGAAAAAGATAAAACCTAAAGAGTTGACATATCTTCAGAGCATGGAAATTAACTGGCACTTCATGCCCACTGTTGTCACTCTTGGACTGCTTGCTCTCTATTGCCGTAGTCCACAATATGTCCTCCTGTGTCTATGTTCCCTGCATTTGATGTTTTAAATTTAGTAGACATGTCTGCAACTTACATGAATGGGATCTTTGCCCACACTTAGACTTGCCACTTTGCGAGTTCATCTAATGTCGTATGCAAGACACTAGCACGCCAAAAACATGTGATGTGGCTCTGCTGCTGCTTAGAAAGTAAAAGAATTTGTATTTTGAAGGAGCTTTCATAAAGAAAGCAGCACCTCACCATTGCCAACCTACACAAAAACATTTTTGTCTTCATCTTGTGATTACAATGATGATAGTGCTGACTATGGCTGTAGGGGATTGCCAACGCTGCAAATGCAGTTTAGGTTTCATTTGCCTTGAAAAAGGTGCACATGAGAATGGGGATTAATACTGACACATGTACTTGTTTATCCTTTTTCTGGGGAATGCATTTCACCTGCATGATTTGACACTAACTAGAATCTTATCATTGATTCTATCTGTTGTGTATGTTATTATCAGACCCTGTTTAATCAGATTGAATGTGCAACATGAATAGCGTTGTACTTTCTGGAAGGTATGCGAGCGTCAGCGGTTACACTGGAATCTTTGATGAGTCCCATATAAAAGTCGATGCACTTGACCTGCAGATCAGTTTCCAATGATCGACACATGTGCTCATCACTATCGGTCCGCCCAAGTGTTACCCGTTTGCTGGGCACAGGTTCACCCAACAAAGTTAGATCTGTGACTGGCATTGTGCCATTGTGGTTGTTCACCGTCACTACAATGTATCAATACATATTCATTCATTGTGAGCTTCTGTTCTTGCTCGAAACTTGGACAACAACTGGGCAAGAAATAACATTTTTAGCAGGAGTCTCTGATCTATTCAATGCCTCCTGGGGCTACTAAGGCTGACACCATAGCCAATAGGGTCACGAGTGGTGTCACCATTTGGGTCAAGTTCGAATTATCTGGTGAAGGCTAATTTTAGGATTGGAATAACAAAAATCTTAGCCTATAGAAATATATGGGCACTGGCCGGGACCTCCCTCTTGGGATTAAATTAACCAAAATAGCTAATCAACCAGAGTTGCATTGCTGCATCTAATGCAGCTCTGAAAACTAGAAGTCAACTTACGTTACGTAGGCCAGTTCATTTTTGAGGTGACTAACCCTCCTCTTGTAGTAGAACACAATGCAAATGACAATGACTATGACAAGGAGAACCGCCACGCAGGTTCCCACCACAATTCCTGAGTTGGACTTTGGTTCTTCTTCAAAATACATCACGCTTCTGTCCACTAGACCTGGGGGGAAAGAAATATATGGAAAGGAAGTCACAAACTCAAACACACATTTTAAACCTTCAATGTATTGCAATGTGAAATGCTTTCTTTATGGTTACAAAAACAGATTGCATAAATGTCACATTAAAAGCAGCAAATATGCACTCTGGTTCTAAGCAAATGGCAACTTACGAATATTGCAGTATTCCCCTGTGAAGCCGTAGCGGCAGACGCAGCCGGATATGGGACTGCACACAAAATTTTCTTTGCAGTCGCAGGATGACATGCAGTGGTCTCCGTAAAAGCCTTCAGCACAGACTGGAATGAAACATTGAACATCCCTCATTAATGAGCTTTTAGTAACTAGCAACAACCAGTGCTCCTTAAATGACAAAACAAACTCATTCAACAGTAATGCTCAAGATTTTATTTACATTACATGTTTTGGTTTTGTTACATCATGACATTTAACCTGTTGAAGATGAGCTACAATGGCTCTAACTGCAACCTTCTATGAAACAAGCTTTACTACTATTTACACTTGGTTCTAATTTGGGCACCCACGCAAGAGCTAATGGTCGAGAAAAATGCAAATAGTTGTTCATGTGTGTTCTCATTTCTGCGGCGATTGGTTGTACTTGAAGCAGGCATGTATGCAGTACTTGGACCTCATAGCTGAGGTAAGCCCTTAGAAGTGCCCGACTTGTAAAATGCAAGCTCACTCTCTGTGCAACGGGAGCCCATCCAGCCTGGCTTGCATCTGCACTTGCCATCACTAGCTCGGCACAAGCCACCATTTTGGCAGGTGCACTTCTGGGTGCAGTTGAAGCCATAGGTTCCATTGGTGCAGGCTGTAATGGAACCGAATAAGAGCATAGCACTAAGTATCAAAGAACCAAGCACAACATGAACAAGAACTGTGCTCACGAGAAGCTGACAGACTACTGGAGTGCCCTATAACCCAACAGCCCAAAAGATTGAATTGGGTGCTAGCTCACGTTCAAAACACTAGCACTAATCTGTCAGCTGACCGCAGCTCCACATTGCAAATAACCTGACTTCCAAGGGACGTGTCCCTTCACTTATGTATCACCTTACCAAAAAAAGAAAAAGCAGAGGGGACAAACTAACAAAGGCTTGATATGGCTGTAGACAAGTGCTTAATATCCAATTCCCAAGTTATTCCTGAGAAAGAGCAAAAAATTTCCATAAAAGTTTTGAGTTTGCCAATGTTTTGCACATAATCTTCTCATAAAAAATTTACTGCATCGTTCATTCTTTGCATTCAATAGAAATACCTATGTTAGTAAGATATTAGCACAGAGCTCTTCTCTAAGTACAAAAAGCTCTGCAACAATATTATCGACACCCATGACAACAACGTACGTCAGTGGAAACTAAAGAATGATATGAACAGGTGCCCAAAGCCAGTAGCTGGCATACAACGAGCAGCCACGCATGGCTCATTAACACAGAACAGAGCAAAGCAATGCGCACCATGAACAGGCAGGATTTGTCCTTGGCATTGATGATACTAACTGGCAGAATGAATACAGTACAAGCTTGGGGGCTGAAAGGGTTAACAGCAGCAACATTACCTTAGCATGGCCTCTAGGGAACATCAAATCAATTTGTACATATGAAGTTTAAGTAAAAGGAAGTGTTAAAACCATGGACACATTTCAGGGTTCCTGAACATGGTCACACTAACAACAAACATGGTCAAGTTAACAGACATCAAATTATTGTGCATTGTACATCAAGTCACATGGTGGCACATGGCAACAAGCCCAAAAAAGGAGTGATAAAGAGCGACGGAGAAGAAAATAGGGTAATAAGACTGAGCAATGAAAAACTGTGAGCGAGTAAACAAAAGCAAACTGCCACACTTACTCATAGTTTTAAGCATGTGGGTGATGACACTCAACAAAAGTGACTGCCCCCTATAGTAATGGTACTAAAAGGTAATGAACTAAATGGTAAAGTTTCCTAATTGTCCAATCCATGCAACAGCAGTAAGCACCATTACCCACTAATAACTAAAAATATACTGTGGAAACATGCGAATGCTTTTCCATGCTGGCAAATAAAATGCAAGTGCGCAGCGGCATGGAAAATGAATCCTCTCCAAGTGCAATGGAACATTTTGTTCAAAACTGCATATCACGTAGGGAAAAGAATGTCAAAAACCATAGGATAATTGATGAGCCTTCTGTGCTAAAATATGAAGTGCTGCAAAAAATATTCAATTCTAAGTAAATCTGGAGATGAAATATATGTCTGAAGGCCCCCCCTCTTTCCGCCAGCTTGACTGGGTGTAAATGGTAACGAATGCTCCAATAACCAGCAGCCTGAGCTCATGTATCCGATGTACCAGTTACGTAGTACTGCAGAATTGCCGGCTGCAGCCTTATCAACATCCTACGTAGTAATTGCCCGAATGTGCGGGCTAAAAAATTTAATTCGCTAAGTGGTCACTAAACCACTCGCCTTAGCGAAACGTTTCGTGTGCGGCGCACTCGTGCTCGGAGCGGGCGTCGCTAAACATATAGTCCGACGATGTGGCTCTTGGGCCCCTCTTCCGTTCAGTCCGCGCTATCTTAAAATAAGATATCCTAAATAACTGGTTAAATAGCAATTATAGAGGAAACATTGCAATGCGGAAATTGAGGGCCCAAGTCATATCATTAATTCAACAAAAATTTTTTCTCTACACAAAATCGTCTTGCATGCTAGAGCCTGCAGTACTTTGGCACTGCGGGTGGCCCAGTATGGCAGTACCAAAATAAATATGAAATAGTGCACCAGTGACGTCGATCTCTCTATTCTCTCCATTCACTCTTCAAAAAATTTACACCCTTTGTGGCTTATCTTGTCCCTTAACAATAATCACCGTCTGTCTTGCCCGCATTTCCTTTCTTTAACGCTGCGAGCCCGGTACTTCCAAGTGACAAACAGCTTGCACGTTATCAGCATGACACAGCATTCCTGACAAGAAAGTAGCGAGCGCTGAGTTTTCAAGAAAGGAAATGCTAGCTAGGGAGATAACAATTATTGCTGTGGGACAAATATAGACCCCAAAGGGTGCAGCCATTTAAGAGTGTTGCGAGTGCAGACCAACAGTAGTGCAAGCATGGAGGTAGGAAAAAATTCTTTTTGCTTCCTCCATAAATGCAAGCTTTCACTGGCATGGGCTTCATCGCAGCCTTCTCTTTTTTTGCATGGTGACGCCAGCTAGGAATCGACGTGAAGCATGCTCTATTCCGTTCCCAACCCTGTGGCGGTACCGCAGCTTGGATAATGACGTTTGCCAATATCAAAAAGTAAAAGGCTTTATGAATCAGAATGAAGAGTACTCGTAATGTCATAGCATTGTCGCCCGCACAGCAGGGAAGCATGTGGTGTTTTCTGATGGGATGGGGAGATCATCCTCACTGACACACTATATAATTTTCGTTTGGGTTCAGGGCTGCCCACAGCCAAAATACTGCAGACGATAGTACCCACGACGAATTCTGTGAAGTTGTTGCTGGGCAACATATGACTGCCGGGCTTCAATTTTGCAAATGCAATATTGCCTCTAAAACCGCCGATTAAAACTTAAAAAATTTTTTTTTACTTGTGAGCCATATTTTCCACAATGCTGCATCTGTATTGGCTGCCAAGCATTATAGTCTGACAGCAGATGTGCAAATCCGCTTATCAGAAGTTATCAGTACAGCACCCTGATTTATTTGATGCAGAGAATAAAACAATGTATATACCTGCTACAGTCGGGATATCTGGAAATGAAAGAGAAGGGGGGGCATGCGCGGTATCCAAGGCGGCTGTGCTTGTGCTTGAACATCACGCCTCCCTCCCCGAAAATTTTCTATATGCTCACCTTCCTGACTACACCGGAGGAGAGGGAGGGAGGTGACAGAGGACCTATGCACCCTGGGATCCAGACGACCTAGTTACGCCACTGGTTCGGAGAGTTATCTGTGTTTTTTGCTGTGTTATGTGGCAAGTGGGTGACAAGAGAGGGGAAATGCCATTCAGGATGGTTGAGGATTAGGTATGTCATGCATTGAAAGTGGGAAACTTGCAGATAGTATAGGATGGAATCGTGCAGCTGACTCGCAAGAGAGAAGTAATCAGGGGCTGCTGTAAGAGGCCGACGTACTGCTGAGAATATAAATTAGGCTGATGATATTACAAATGAAAGCCTCAACTTTCCATCATCCATGCTTGTATTTAATATTTCTTTTTGTACAGATGGAAAATAATTTTACAGATGCCATTTGTGAGGCATAGCCCAGTTGAGAGCTGGTGTCTATCTCATGCCCTTTTGTTTCTGTTCACATTGTGATGCATTTTCCAAAATGCCAATATTTATCTCTTCAGTCTTTTGACATCGGCCTACCTGCCACCCTGTGAACATAGAACTTTGTAAAGCTCTCAAAGTTCTGATACCAGAAGAGATAAGGGGCAGATAGTATGCATTCTTTAAAAGTCTGTCTTGAGCACAGCTCTCATGAGATACTTACACACTTTAATAGCATTGATTTAATAGCATTGAACAGCAGAGACTGACAAGCAACACATGTTTTTAGATCACAGTGACTTTTTTGGCTACTTTGCCGTTTCGAATTTCCCTTGCTTCTGGAACTTGCCTGAATAAACTTGTTTGAAGCATGTACCGCTCTGGTGTTCCCTCACCATTAGAAGATTCCCAGTGTACGTTCAGTGACTGACAAGGGAAACTTTCTTGTGGCCAGAACTATTTTTTCGTAATGCTTGACGAAACATTCGTAAAATTATGGAATAAGCCCAAATTCATAAATGTTGCGTAAAGTTCGGGACCATTGGCAGGTATGTTATCAGGAGCACTTAGATAAAGGCACACTTAGATAAAGGTGGAAAAAAGAGAGGCACTCACGTATGGTGCAGTTCTCGCCTTGCCAGCCTGGCATGCAGAGGCAGGCACCCGTCACAGAGTTGCATTCGCCTCCATTCTGGCATTTGCACTTCTGAGAACAGTTGTCGCCCCACTTGTCCACAGGGCAGGCTGGAAGTGCAAGATGAATGGATATAAAAACCAGTGTTAATCATATATTAAATAGAAATGCCGGAGCAATTCAGACTGGTGAAGTATCCTTTTTTGTTCCAGATCTCTATTTGTGTTACTTTCGGGCCACAATTTTTATCATTACTGGAGAAAATGAAAGCCAGACTTCTTTTAAATTTTACGCTTCAGCTGCAGTGCCGATGATGTCAGTGTTATGTGATGCCAAGTTGTCGCTTATTTTGAAACTACATAATTATTCCTTGTTGATAAGTACATCACACCAAAGCAGACACCGTCAAAATTTAACATTTTCATGGGAAACTCGTGCGTAAATTAAAAAGCCGCCACTGCCACTCATTAATTCATTTCTCTTGCATACTTTGAGGGCTTATGCACAATGTAGTTTTCATAGAACATATGTATGTGGCCTTCTGAGTGAAAACATAAATTTTAGTCGGAAAATGCAGGGCGAGGAACATTCAAATTTAGCTATGTAGACTATGCAAGTCAGTACCGCCCAAAATAAATTTAAACACTGAGAGAATAAGTGGGAGACAGGTTAGCCAGGGCTCAGACTCAACATTGCAGTGGCTCTGGTCAGGAGCAGGCACGTGGAAAAGAGGTGCCTGCACAGTTATACTCGCACGAGCAGAGCTTTTATCTGGGTTGCAGCATTGCTGCAGATTAGGTGGAGACAGGAGTGATATTGTTAACAGAAATGACGACTCACACTCGCTGCACCGCAAGCCCATATAACCGGCGCTGCACTGGCATTGACCGGTGATGTGGTTGCAGGGACGGCCATCGCTGTGCATGCACACTGCGCACACCTCCGAGCAGTTCTGGCCAAAGTAGCCAGCTGGGCATGCTGCAACAAGCCAAAAGGCAAGACAAGACATTATTCGAGTGTCTCTATTAGTCGCAAACACAGTCCCAAACAAGGACAGTTAGTGGTAAGCCTCACACAATGACATCTGCATATCCAGTCTGCAGGCAGAAGTAGCATAGTAGGTGACCCCACATGTGTTCAAAGAACATCTTGAGGTTGTTCTGGCATGCACATAAAGCTTGGTACATGCATCTTATTTGACTAAATTCCAAATTAACTACATCCTCCACAGTTGAGAATTGAACCCATATATATACAGTGCCAGTGCACCCTTATGGGGCCTGTTCCATCTTACAGCCTCAGTGCTGTGCAACTATTCACAGCAGTTAATCACAGCTATTCCATATATGCTACGGAAATATTTGCTAAAATTTACACAAAACGAATATAGCTCAGTAGCTTAACTTGCTCCCTGCTGCATTGTAGAAGGTTTATAATACCGACCTGCATTTTTAAATGACATGCAAAAATAATTCTGTTCAATTGGACACTAAGCCTCAGTAAGTGTTTAATGTGGAGACTATTCATTTAGCTTTTGTTTCGTCCACCGTTTTTTTACTGCATCGAAGAGCCCTGAAAAATGGGACTTTGACCTGAAACAGCAACTTGCATCAGCACATGTCCCATTTGTAAAAGTTACTCTTTCAATTGTGTCAGTGGTGTTTAGCCCATATATAATGTCACGTTTGGCCTCTGAATGGGGAAAACGTGGAAAAGGCAAGGGAAAAGCAACATAAATGCATATGTGCTTTTTCACTACATTGCGCAGCATCTGTACCAAGAACATTAGAAGTTAGGTTGATTCAAAGTCTTATGGCATGTAGAGGCAAATGTCATCTGCGAAATCACCGGACCCCTAAAATTACAAGATCGAGACAGATAAAAATGAACAAGGGAGCGAAGGCTTCAATGGAGACGCACAATGTAAGAACATGACGCAACTCTTCAATTGTCTTGAACCGCCACTCAGCACCATAAGTTAACCTGCCATAAGGAAAGAATGCATTAGCTGGTATGGAATGCTATGACTATTTTTTGAGTGCAGCAATGCACTACGTTGCATGAATTGGCTAGTTTATGCATGACCCAAATTAATAATGAAATTTGTTTACCAAATATTGGCCCTTAAGGCAACGACAAACTCTTGCCCACATGTTCACATACACACATTCAAAAGAATATCTGCAGCTAGCATCTTGTGATAGTAAGGCAAGATGTGCCAGTAAGCATGCAGAGAATGCAGAAGACAGCTCACGTTCACTGCAGTCCTTGCCCATCCATCCCCGTTCACAGACACAAACACCAGTCTCTGGATTGCACGAGGAGTTGTTCTTGCAGTCGCAGGTGTTCTCGCATGAGGCACCCCACTGGCCACGGGGACACTGACTTTCACAGGACACTCCTGCAGGCAGGTCACAGTTTGCACAAGTTCAGTTAAGCTTCAAGTTTTTCTTCCTTTATTTTCTTTGCAGATACAATCCATAACATTACAGTTTATTAAAAATCAGCAAATTGTCATAGCAAATTGAACTTCTTGCACAAAGACACTAAGTGTTTTGTCTCACAAGCACAGGTCATGAGATCACGATACTGAATAAATTAATAAAAAACATTAAAGAAAAGTTAAGGTCCGGGTTTTCACATGCCAAAGTCACAATATAATTTTGAGGCATGCTGTAGTGGAGGGCAGTGGATTAATTTTGTCCACTTGGGGTTCTTTACTGTGCACTTAAGTTTAAGTACATGAGCATTTTTGCATTTTACCCCCATCAAAATTCATAACGGTTTAGTATAAACAAGCTTTGACCTTCAACTAGTGACACAGGGTATGCAATTTCCGACACAAAGCACAATTCGCACCCATATTCTAGGATGTCGCCTCACTCAACGCTCCACCTCAACTCATGAAAGTAGACAGCAGGGACACCGTTCGACTAAAACTGTTGCAGCACTTTAATGACACTCCACGGCGATTTTACTAGTGGAAATTTTATAACCAGGCGTTCTTGGGTGCCTGCTCAGAACCACTAGAGTGACAGTTTCCTAAGCAACTACTCCTCACTGCAGTAATCAACGAGGACTGTTAATGAAGCACAGCATTTAATTCTGCAGTTATGGAGAGGCCCCATGCTTCACTAGATGGAGTCTAGGAACAGCTTCGAGTTAAGGCCCATTTGACATAATGTGGGACACTGTATTAACTGTAGTAAATAAACTTGAAGCAGTGTAACTTGAAAGGCAGCAACCTGCAATTGAACAGCGGCACTGGTAGATGGTGCCTTGTGCCTCATCGCGCACCCAAACCACACAAACCTCCTTATCGCACAGTGTGTCTGTGTGCTCTGATATCTGCCACAGAGGTTTTCATAGTGGCATCAACTTCCTAAAATGCCATGATAGTTTTCTCTGCCAAGAACTGTTACACGATGGAAGCACATTCCAGTACATTTTAATTTTAATCCAATGCCACCTGATATTCGCACTAGTGCTGCCTTTTCATACATCCATTCCGGTATTCTGCTAAAACGGTAACACTGAAGTGCTTAGCACTGGCTAAAGCTCTCCACTATTTCAGAAAGTCACAGCTGAAGGCTGGAATGCAGACTTCCCAAGCAAATCAGCTTGAACAAGAAAAAGAAGGAGGTGTAAGCGCTGCTGGTGTTTCCTGGTACTAGTGTGAATACAAATTACTAGGATGACTTCTCTCAAGACAACTGCCTTCACCTCCATCTTTATCCTAACATGGCAGAGAGGATGACAAGTAGACGATGGTACAAATTCCGAGCGAATGTAGTTACCAAAAACAAAGACCAGGTGGGCTCACCTCTGATGCCAGGAGCACAGATACACTTGCCAGTGATGTAATCACATCCCAAGGAATGCTCCCAGTTGCACTTGCATTTGTTTTCACAGTTCAATCCATATTTCCCATGCTGGTGGCCAGGTCGTGTAAAGCAAAAGAATAACAAATATGGAAACACAAGACTATGCGACATCCACTCAACATATTAGACATTAGACATTATTTATTTCATCATAAAATTATAATGTTGTAGAATGTTAGCACGTGGAACACGTACCATCAAGGACATACATATACCTCCCAACCTGTATTTATTTATTTATAGTTATTTCCTAATTGGTATGGCACCCAGCGCCAAGTGTAACACGTATGGTGCTGAAGAAACATTAAAACATTTCTAGTGTGACCACCCAACATACAAAGATCAGAGGCCTGGCTTTCGGACAGTTTTAAGAAAATTATATGATAGGAGCTTCGCAGAAGAGAAAATCGTGGGACTGTGGCCTCATGCGTCTGCAGTGTACAAAGCCACAAAAGCAGTATTGCATTTCTCTATGTGAACAACGCACACACCCAACCCCATTGGTGACCATAGTGGTGACTCCAATAGAAAAATTTAATTCTGGGGTTTTATGTGTCAAAACCACGACTTGATTATTGGGCAAGCCGTAGTGGGGGCCTTCGGATTAATTTCGACCACCTGTGTTTCTTTAATGTAAACCCAAAGCATGGTACACGAGCGTTTCTGTGTTTTGGTCCCACTAAAATGTGGCCACCGTGGATGGGATTTGATCCCGCAACTTCGTGCTTAGCAGCACAACAACAGAGCCATGGTGGTTGACTCCAATAGAGGCACCATCCATCTGGGTGGTGTTTAAGGTACAGAAAATGTGTTGAACACATGTAATCTTTCATCGAAAACACTTATTTTTGACCGACCTCAGAAAGATTTTAAAGTGAGAACGGCAGCTCATTGTAAATTATTGCAGTATTTACCAAATTCTAACGCATGCCTTTTATTCCAAAAAAGTTTCTCCTACAATTGCTTGGGCGGTGCAATCCAACATGAAACCAAAACCTAAATCCCATTCGTGGCATTCACAACAGCCTGCCATCAGAGCCAGCTTAGCCAGCATCATCATCATTGCCATGTTGGGATGGAGATCATGGATGGCAATGCCATGAGTTCATGCACAGCATGACGATGACAGCACACCCCCTTTAGTCTGGTGATTACGAAGGCACATTCAAATTATTAAATATTTGCAGGCTAGTGGCAACAAGCTGTGTCACATGTTCTTGGCATTTTAGAGGAATATGTGTTGCAGGACAAACTAGCACAACAGTTAGTCTAGGCATGGGCTACAATCCCATTTGTGATTGTTGTGGAGTCCCTTGACAAACGCAGATTATCGAATGCGCTGTGGACCATACGGAGACTGCAATAAGGTGTCCCAAAAGTGATGAAGTGATGAGGATGATGGACATTAGGTAAACCAATTTCCATTCTGTGAAGTTAAAGCTTACTGGTTTCGTCTGTTCGTTATTGCAAGAATCAGAAGCATGGTGTGCTTTTCTTTCTAAAGTAATAGGTGCATATTTGATTTCTTTTAATGTCCATTTATACATTGCTTTCCTACTTCGAATCCATCAAGAGTGGGTGTGCATTTGATTCAGGGTTACTTTAGAATTGGGGCAAACACACTTAATGAATCAGCAACGTGTTTTGGTATTTTTTCTGCCTCGTTTCATTCAACCTAGCAGATAACTCGACCTATTTCGTTGGTCCCATCAGGATTGAAGAAGTATACTTTACACATGTGTCATTGCTGTTGTCCATGTTCTTATTGCTGCGCCATAAATTCCATTCAAGAAATAGTCAGACTGAATTACAGCTTCCGCGGCTACTCTTTGACCTCTTACTGAGCACCATGCAACCAACATTTTCAGAAAATTTGCACCAAAGCAGAAATTTGTCCATTACCTAGAGTTGTCCAGAGAATTTCAAGATGTCAGATATACCGTATCTATTCGAATCTAGGCAGATAGCTTTTTTCCGGATAATCATATACCAAACTCTACGGTCAGCTTAGATTCGAGGTTTTTAAGAAACACACCAGTTCGTAATTGAAAATAGTAAATATGGTGCATAGCTAGCACCATCTAGAAAAGTCAGTATCGCGGCTGCTACTAGCCACACCAGTAGCCAACTGAAGTACATAAGCAGCGTCGCCATTTTGACCTGTGTCATATTTGCGTGTGGCGTGGCGTTACCGTAATGGCACCAAACTATAGTGCCACTTTTAAACAAAAAGTTGTGCTAGCCACAGAGGCATCGTCAAATGCTCAACCCAGGTGGGACTTTAGCATCGATGAGAAAAGCGGCTGTCGTTGGAGGGGGCAATGGGAGATGCTTTTGCTTGTGCTGTAACGCAGAGATGACACTGACAAAGAAAACAAGAATGCGATAACAGAGTTGCTGTTCACCAAGATCGCGCCGCGTTTCGACGTGTGTGAGCCGTGCCGCACTGTCGGCACATGCATGGGCATGCGGATGCTAGCTTGCGCATGTCCGCAACAGTATGTGTGGTCTGGGCTACAGCGACGAGGCTGGCAGCGATAATGACATAGAGTGAGCTCAGCATGTTCATATTGTGACACGCTGACGAAGATGTTTTCAGCTTGGTCCGAAGAAGACGACACCCTGGGTTTTCGCGCGCTGTCTACCATCTTGTTAGCTGTTACAATTATTGTAAATATCTTGTAAATATATGTCTAACTGTTTTTAACCCCGTAACATTTTCGGTGGAAGTTTCGGGATCATTATCAAGACGGATTTACGCAGCGGGCGCTCCTTGGCTGTATCTACAATGCCAGCTCAAGGCGAGGATGCTTCAGGCCCATCGGCACCCACACCCATCGTCATTCTAGCACAACTCCGTGACCCAGGAACCTTTTCTGGCACCAACAACACTGATGTTGAAGACTGGCTTCAACTATATGAGCGGGTGAGCGCCAGCAACCGTTGGGACCAGACCATCGTGCTCGCTAATTTGATATTTTACCTCGTGGGCACAGCATGCGTCTGGTTTCAGACCCATGAGGAGGAACTAACCAACTGGGACATTTGCAAACAGAAGCTCAAGGATTTGTTTGCCAAACCTGTTGGACAACAGCGCGCCGCCCAAAAAGACCTCGCTTCGCGTGTCCAGACGCGCACAGAATCCTATGTCACTTACGTCCAGGACATGCTCGCTCTGCGCCGCAAAGTGGATCCAAAGATGTCTGAACCAGATAAGGTTGCACATGTCATTAAGGGCATAGCAGCTGATGCCTTCCACCTCCTTGCGTTCAAGAATTCTTTTACTGTGCAAGCCATTATTACCGAATGCCGACAGTTTGAAGAAGTCAAGAATTGCCGCATTGCCCAGCCATTTCCCCGTCTTCCCAACACGGCTGCTACGTCCTCCTGCGAAGACCTCCGACGTACGCTCACACCCAATCACTCTGATGACATTCTACATATCATCCGATGTGAAATAGAAGCCGCATCTCCTGCCACGACCCCAACCCATAGCCCCGACAATTGCCAGGCGACCGTCTCATTGATACAGTCCGTCGTGTGCCAAGAATTGGCCAACGTTGGCTTGACCACCGTCAGCTCAGTTAATCGACCTGACTACACTCCGTCCAGCACTGTCATATGCACCCGCAGCTTCAATGCCCCAAGCAATCCGGCCGAATGGCGCACTCCAAACGACAAGCCTATATGCTTTACTTGTGGGCGTATTGGCCATATTTCACGTCACTGCCGGTCTTCGTGGAATTCAACCCCATGGCCCTACTTCCCATCCCACGGCCCTCATGCTGCTCCTCGGTTCCCCCCGCAAACGCAGCCAGTAAGTTCTGGCGACACTTCTCTGCCTACCCACTCTAGCCGCTCTCCTTCACCACGTCGTCGCTTCTCCTGATCGCCCCCATCTCGTTGATCACCATCTCCTAGCTCCTGCCGGCGCACCCTTCTGGAAAACTAATGGGTGCAGCACCTAGAGGTGATGCTGCCGAACCGACCCGATGCAAAAATTCTCTTCCAACCTTGCCCACACATCGGAACCTCATTAAAGTGAATGTGGATGGTGTGCCTGTTACGGCTCTGCTTGACACTGGTGCGCACGTATCTTTGATGAATGCTCAGCTTTGGAATCGTCTGAAGAAAGTCCTCACTCCTGCCCCGTCCCCTGTGGTCCGAGTCGCCAACGGTGGAACACCAGCCGTTATTAGCATGTGTACGGCTCGCGTGAGTGTCGCCGGACATCATACTTCTGTTTTATTTTATGCTCTAGAGCACTGCTCTCACGACCTCATCCTGGGCCTTGACTTTCTCTCTACACATTCCGCTTTGATAGACTGTTCAGTTGGTGTTGTGCAACTCGCTCTACATGCTGCTATTTGCTGCTGCTGCTACATGCTGCTAAATAAATGCTGTTTTCATTTTGTGAACACTGTCCTTACATTTTTGTTTGGCCTACATTGGAGGTAAGTTTTCTTTATTTTTTCCACCTTCGGACATTCAGGGGTCGGCCTAGAAGATGCGTGTAAATACGATATATATATATATATATATATATACACACACACACACACACACACACACACACACACACACATTTACTTATGCATTGCAAATTTTGCAGCACTGAACAGTGATAACCCTTTGTGAATTGTCCAAGAACAATCAGACTGCTTAACCTCAATTGATTTTATCACAGTAGAAGACTTGCAATTATAGTTTGGGCGGCCCTAGTTGCCCTGAAGTGTACTGTACTTCCACTGCATGAGTATGTTTGTGTTATGCCCCTATCAAAATGAGATAACTATCATTGGGAATACTCATAAACCAAACTTGACCAAGTTTACTGCCAGAACATCACAACTACTACGTAACTGTGGCAGGAACTTCGATCTTGGAACAGTGTGCATTTAGATAGAAAGGTCAACTGCTCACATCGCATTTGGACTCGCAGAACTCCCCAAGGTATCCTGGTGAGCAGGTGCACTCTCCGGTGACTGGATTGCAGGCTGCCCCATTTTTGCATTTGCATTTACTCTGGCAGTTGAGGCCATATGTGCCCACAGAACACAGTTCATTGCATCTCGACTTGGCATAGCCTGAAGGAAGACATGGAGGGCAACATGTAAGCACAATAACAGTGAGAAACACAGAGAGTAGCACTATATATATGTAAGTGTGCTGACAACAATATGAAGAGAACAGAAGTCATGCAAATGCCTGAAACTACAATAAGAACAACACAGTGACCAGTTTTGACCGAAGCTCGGTATGTGTCACCGGGATATTTGATTTTCAGTGGACCAATAGGAACAACTTTTTGCAGAATTGCACCCCGTTCAATGTGCACTGCTGTCATATTTGCACTCAACTGTCAATCAGATCACTTCAACTCGCACCCTTGTCAACAAAACTCCTAGCATACAAAACATTCGTTAGGCCGATCCTCGAATACGGAAACACTGTATGGTTTCCTCATACCCAAACTAACATAAAGAAAATAGAAACAATACAAAGGAAGGCCATTCGATTTATCCATAACAAATTTAGACGTGAAGACTCTCCCTCTAACCTTCTAGCAACTTCTGGGCTCCTTACGCTCGAAGCACGAGCGAAACAGGCACGTTCGAAATTTCTTTATCAACTTCTGCATAATTATTTCAAAATTGACATTTCAAATTACATTTCTTATTCACAAACACGACCTACCAGGCACAAACACACAAACACCTTAGTAGAATATAAATGTAATAATAATGTGTTTAAATATTCCTTTTTTCCGGTTGCCATCCGTGAATGTAATATGTTATCGCCTCTCACCACTAACACAGAGTCACTGTCTCAGTTTGAATTAAAAATTGAAAAATTGTTTAGCAGGTTAAAATTGCTAGTGCTATTATTGATCGTGCAAACCACCATGTACTTGTGCCCTGTGTATGTAGTCGGGTATGCAGCGTAGCATACCTCAATTGCCATTTCTTATTTTTTGAAAGTTCGCATGTACTTGTGTTTGGTGTATACATTTTGTAGTGAAAATTGTTTATGTTTTAAGGTGCAAAACTGACGTTATACATGTATTGATGCTTAACATTATCAGTGTTCTTTGTTTAAGTATGTATATATATATATATATATATATATATATATATATATATATATATATATATATATATATATATATATATATAGTGCCCTCCTGCTATGGTCTCAGTAGAGACTGGCAGTATTGTAAATAAATAAATAAAGAAATATTAAATATAGCAAAACACAGACAAAAGTAGGTGAGCGTGAAGGATATGGTGTGTACATGCAAATATTCAAGCACAAAACTGAAATGAAGAGTAGCAAATGGGCATATCATAATGACAAAAGACAAAAAATTATTTTTAATCACATTTTGCAATGTGTCCTAGATCCCCATGATGAGGACAAGCTGAGGGCCCGGTCAGGACAAGATGGGCTAAGTTATGCCAAGCAGTAGCCAGTGCAATAGAACTACAGTTTATTCTGTTTGGGTTAGTGTGATGCTAAAAGCTGGAACAGTAAAAGTCATTCAACCATGCTGGCTGCAGACATAATATCAGAGGTCTATACCTGGCGGACACTGACAAAGGCCGTTGACATGTGAACAGATTCCATTGTTCTCACAGCTGCAGTTCTGGGAGCAGTTGGTTCCAAACTTGCCTGGAGGACAACGCTCACTACAGCTGCAATGTAAAGAGGAATGCAACACTTCATCAAAACATCCCAGAGTCGAGTCACATGTTTAAAGGAAGCAAAGAGTGTTGTTATACAGATTTTGATAGGATAGCTCTTAAGAGGAGCGAGTTTGTCGAAAATTGCTGATGGCAATTAACATCACAAAGCATCACAAAGGTTATGAGATGCGTCATAGTTTACGCATAGTAGAAAGCCCACTAAAGAGGATCACTAAATCAGTTTGTCTGACAAAGTATTATTTCAAAACAATTTTTGCTAATTTTGTCATGAGAGGCTGATTACAAGAGGAGAAAGTGAAGGCCCAACTCCCTCTTTTCTGTTCTTCACGCCGAAACCCCAGCATCCATCCATCAGTGTGACGTCACGAATTTCAAAACATTTTCTCGTATCTTCAAGACTTGCTTAGCTCAGCCCCTGTCTCCTTTAGTACCCAATGTAGTCCCCTTTCACCAATAAAAATTTAAGTAGGCCTGAGCAGATGCCATCAAAATCCATAATGTCACGGCGAGCTGGTGTCGGAACTCTGAGGTAATACTGCCACCCGCCTTTCATTTTTACATCTTTTCTGGCTTATCAAGCAGCCTCTCATGATGAGTGATTTTCTTTTTTTTTTTTTGTAGAGAAGTTATTTAGGCACCAGTACAACTCAACTTTTCTTTTTCTTTTTTGTAGTGTACCTTTCACGTGCTCCCAAAGCACAGCACACAAGCATTTTTGAGTTCAATTTCCATGAAACGCGACTGTGCCGACTGAGAATCTAACCTGCACCGTCATGCTCAGCAGCGAACTGCCCTGGCCGCTGTGCCAACATGGGTGGCTCACTGTAAAGACAAGCGATCATCTCATCCTACTAGATGTGATGCGACACTGCTGCTATTGTGACTTCAGTGCATTTCGCCATACGTAGAGAAGTGACAAACGGCTCTCACTTGGGGCCAATGAAGCCTGGTTCACAGACGCACGTGCCGTCAACAGGGTCGCAGGTGCCGTCGTTTTCGCAGCTGCATGTGAGGGAGCACTCTGGCCCATAGAAGAGTGGCATGCATGGCCGGGAGCAGGTCTCCCCATTCCAGCCTGGCTTGCACCTGCAGTGACCGGTCCACGGGTGGCACCTGTTTGCAATAGACGGACCAAAAAGCACAGGAAGGTGGTTTATTTATTTCATTTATTTCCAATACTGTGAGCCCTGCCGGGCTGTTACAGGGTGGGAATACAGAGCACAAAGTTCACGCAAAGAACGCAGCCAAGTTTTCTTCAAAAGAGTCAACCATGTTATTGCTCGGAAACACACAAGAATTCAAGTTATTCCACTCAACAATTGTCTTGACAATGAAAGAGTGCTTAAAGACATCAACTCTTGGCACATAAGGCATTATAGCGTAATTGTGATTAGTTCGTGGTGAAACCCTTCCAGGAGGCTTCAAATACAAACTGGAATTCAGGTTCAGCTTATTGTTATAGAGTTGATATAAAATCTTAAGACGTGGTTGTGCATGAGAAGTGAAAAAAATGTTTGTCATGATGAAATTTGCTCATTTGTTTTGATATTGAGGCGATGTGAAGGAGTTCAGAGGGCACCGTATTTTACTCAAATGTAAGGCGATACCGTTTTTAAATGAAATGTACAAAAGTTTAGGTTTGGCTTAGATTCTAGGGCCAGTTTGACTGCGACCAATAGACACTTAACATGGCCCCATGGCCACAATACTCTAGGCACTACATTGCCGAGATCTGGTATAGTGCACTGCCCGATACTGAAAGCCATGATTGCAGTGCATGGGTTGGCCATTTTGTTTGAACATATGTTGTCAATCTTAGCCATTGTGTTTGCATGCATCGAGCTTTTTGACCTTGCGAAATGCTCATGTTCATGATGCCACTCACCACGGCTTACAAAGGTCACTCAGCTAGCTGAAAAAAACATCGAACCTATAGGCTCAGCACGAGCTCTATTTCGATGAAAAATATGCGTGGTCGGAAACAATGATGAAAAAGGCCAATGATGTTTATGAAGACAACGACGAGTGAATGTTGCACATGGTTGCAATGAGTGTCGAAAAACATAATAAAATGTATGTTCTTTTCACAGTTGAATGCTTTTTTTTTTTTCATTCAGTTGCAACTGTGCAAATGTTTTCTTTTTTTTTTTAATTTTCCTACCTTCTGAATTTTCAGGGTCAGCCTAGAATCTAGTAAATATGGTAGTAGACCAGTGTCTAGAAGCCTTAAAGGGACATTTAAGGCAAATATTAAGTCACTGCAGGCTCTTAAAATACCATTCCAGAAACCTCGCAGTGTTTTTTTCGTGTCAAGAGAAGACTTACTTTAAGAGAAAATTGCACATGAGAGTTACAAACACTTTTTGTGCAAATCAAAATATCTCCTATGAGTGGGGAGTGGTGATGTTGTGTGTGCTATCACCACCCTTTACTGCCATCGGTGACATAAAACAGCACCCGACAGACGGCCGTGGAGAAACTGAGCTGTGACACACTGTTGTATTCGCCGCTGCAGCTACTCTTGGTCAAGTCACTTGGTGACAATATTAGTTCGTGATAATATTAATGCCTTAGACATTCTTAAGCACTAATCTATCATTTTAGCTTGTCTTAATATTCGCCTTTAGTGTACGTTTATGTTTAATGGCAATTCTTAGTTTTTTGCTTTCTTTCCCCTTCTGGCCAGGTATACAGTAAACTCGTAACAACTCAGCTTTTTCAAAATTACAGATGAGTCAGAAATTGTGAATCTACAGAATTTCCAATGTCTATCTCGTGCAATATGTCACCAATAAGATTGCCCTTTCATCTCCACAAACATTGTTTTCAGGATTTAAGTATAATATTTGCTGAAACAAGTGGTAGCAGTTCATAATATCAGGTCCAAGATATTCTTTCTTTTAAAAAATTGAAACTGCTTTTGCAAGTCAGACAACATGATAACACTCTACTTTCTTGTAAAAATATTGCAATATGTAGCACACTTACATGATTGAATTCTCCTTGTCACACTGGCAGACATGTTCACATTTTGGTCCATATAATTCATCTGTGCAAGCTGTTAAAGAAAGAAAGAAAGAAAGAAAGAAAGAAAGAAAGAAAGAAAGAAGAAAACAGTAAGTACTAATACATCAAAAATGTCTAGCGCAGTGCATTAAATAAGGGAGTATGGATAGGACGCATAAACACAAGAACAAAAAGGAGGCTCCGGCATACTTAAGTGAGTCTTGAGGCTTTCTCTAAACCAAGGGGCCAGAACGACTGAGCACTACTTGACAGCATACTTTTGATCAAAACGATTTTTGCACTTATCGTATTTTAAGCCTGTTACTAACTGTAATAAACTGAAAGCTGTTACTATAGACTGAACCTGCCAGCATCACTGAATGTATACTTATGAGTGAATCCATACATTTCCTTTCTTACCTCGACTTTCGCATCGTGGTCCTGTGAAACCAGGAAGACAGATGCAGTGGCCATTGGTAACATTGCAGCTGGCACCATTATCGCAGTCGCACTTCTGGAAAAGCAACAATAGCAACAAAGTAACTCAGCTGTATGCATGGGACACCTATATACCAAGCAGCAGAAATAATAAATGGCTGTTCTGAACATAACTAGAAAGTGCTGAAGTTTTCTGTGGAAAGATCACGACTGAATTACATCCAGAGTAATCAAAAACTAACATCGCCAAGCAATTATAAAGCACTTCTTACAAGCGTGAAACATTTTCTTGCTACATCAAAGTTTATGGTTTTGTGCTGCTATGCCACGTGCAGAACATTTGCAGTAAAGTTCAGTTGGAAATGACTCGGAGCCATTAACTCTAGTATTAGTTCAACAGCTGGCCTTTGCAACTTCAAAAATAAATTAAAATGAGTTTTTCACATTAGTTGCACAAAAAAGAAAGTGTAGTTCTAGAATTTTACGTGCAAAACAACAATCTGATTATAAGGCATGCTGTAGTAGGAGAACGGAATCCAAGCTCATATATTCAAACTGGCCGCTTATTAAAGAAAAATTTTGCTTTTGATGTTATGTAGGGGTTATCCAGGGGACGTGTTCTCAGACAATCACTTTCGGTGATAGTACTATCGCCTTCACACGACGCAGTGCTCAACCAGCTAATAAGCTTGCGCTGAAAGCGATATCGCCGAAAGAAATAGTCCGAGAATATGTCCCCAGCAAGAAGGCGTCAGTGTGTACCTATCTCCGACTTAGAAAACAATACCTTGTGTATGGTGCTTCCTATGAGGGTGAACACTACAAAAAATTTGTGTGGCTGCATCCATTCAGATGCATAAAGTGAAATCACTATCTGTGCAATACCAAGTATTCTATAGACTGCCACAATATGCAAGACTGTTCACCAGTCATATCTGAATTTTTTCAATGCAAAAGCATGCAAATAACTATAAAGGCATTGTTTTGTGCTAGATGCCTGCTTTAGTTTTCTTTAAATGAGTCTGCAAGTACAATCTCACCTGGAGCAACAAATGGTATGAGAGTAAATCTGGGTGTTCTTACACTACATACAAGTATTTGCAGGGTGTCTACCAAGTTGACATTTCCGAATTCCCTGAGTTTTCCAGGTTTTCCCTGAGTGCCTTTGCGAAATTCCCTGAGTGATGCAGAACTATGTTTTATGTCAAGACTGGCTGGAACCATATCACCCGATGCTGTCACTCTTTAGTAAGCATATGAAAAAATTTTTTTAAAAGAACCGACTTAATCCAATTTGAATACTAAGGAGTAGTGTTTATGTTATTCAAAAAAAGAATAGAAGGGAGGGGTTAGTAAAATGCACAGCAAATAAAATGTCTTCGAAAGAAATTGCAAATCAAGTCAGACATTCTCAAACACAAATAAAAAGGAGATGCATACAGAAGCAAATATTTTCGAATATTTTATACCAACTGATAGCAAGCTCAGTGGTATGAGGCCCAAATTTTGTCACAATTGAGAGTCTCGCTCAACAGCTCGTAAGTCAACCTCAACTGTTCTGACACACTCTCAGCCCGTGCACGATACCTCAGTGTTGTGTTTCACTGCTTTAAAGAGTTTATTTTGGTTTGTATGAGGGACACCTGCATCTCGGCGTCAGCCAAGAGTGTTTTTTGAGCTCAGGCTCCTTCAAAGAAGCGCTCGCATACTTCATTCCCCGTTCATTCCTCAATGCATCGGTCCTTTCTGTTCTCATGCTCCTTTTGTCAGGTGTTCGCACTACGGACCATTTGAAGGACCTCCTAGGGGCCGCGAAAACTTCAGAAAAATCAGGCAGTCCGAAAAAATAAATGCATGTCTTTTACTGCTCTTAAGGGCTCAAATCGACACAGGCACGTCTGAAAAAGCTCTGAATGCCTGTCGGTACACTTATTAGGCATAGCGGTGCTCTTACTGTGACAGGAGAGGGTGGGTGCACGCGTGTAAAATTAAGGAATACATACCGTGTCCTGTGACAATTGCCCCTTCCTACGCTTGTTAAGCTTCACCGCAATACTTTTGTTAATGCTTAACCGCGTCACACAGCTACACTGAGGCGAAAGTAACTTTCAGGAACCAGCATTATGGAATGCGCTGTGCTGTCCGAGCTTCGATGCCAAAATTATTGCTGACAGCAGAGAAATGACGAAACAGGGCACCGAACGGCAAAAAGCTTAATAGCGAACGTCGAAGCAGCAAGGCGTAGCGTTGCCGCAGTGGTGGCTACGGCTGCCAGCGGATCTGCGTGCGATAGCGCCGGTTCGAGGCGGCGAGGTAATCAAAATGTCAGCGCTGGTGGCTTTTATTAATGCTGTTTCGGACCTGCGATCATGCAGAACGTCCGGAAAATCGGACGGCAAAGTGTTCTTGCGTCCGAAATTTCAGACGTTCTGATACATTGACTCTATAGGGTACGTGGTGGTGCCGCGAAGACGTCCAAATGATCGGGAATCCGGAAAGTCGGTCGTCGACTCTACACTGGCAACTCCTCCAGCCGACGACAGGGCATCAAAGACGATTCGTTACGATTCCTGTCTGTTACTCGAGCCAGCATTACCGCGACTTTCGACCCTTTCAATAAAATTACAGCTAATTTTCCCTGATAGAGGAACAAATTTCCCGAATCTTCCCTGAGTTTTTCCAGACTATTAAAAATCCCTGAGAATTCCCGGTTTTCCCGGTTGGTAGACACTCTGTATTTCTAACTGCAAATCAAATAATTTTCATCAGGTAAAAAAATTCAGGCTGTAAGAGGTTGAGCTGAACCTAAATCTGGGTACACAAGCATTTTTGCACACTGCTTCCATCAAAATGCAGCCACCGCGACCACGAGCGAATATGCAACCTACCTCATGTTCAACAGTACAACGCCATCATCACTAAGCTACTGTGTCAGGTTGTTAGTACGCACACCAATGTCTATAAAGAAGACTATCTGTGCTACGTAAATGCAAGTTGAGCAGTAGTGCACAATAACAACAAACAGGTGCTCCAGAGCATGAACTGTAGGGCATATTTAACTGTTCATACTCTAGCAGGCTAATAATGAGCCTCCAGTTTTTATATTCAACGCAACAATAGTACTTACTGCCTTCTCTAGCCATATTGTTACGGGAAGGAAGGGAAGAAGCGTATGTCTATTTACAGATGGCTTTTAATGGCGGAGCCAACATGTGTAGAGCAGTGAAAAAAAAATCTAAACTCTTTTTCGTCATCTCCAAGGCAACGATCAGCGTCCTATTCCCACATTACAGACTGTGACAATATTCATTACAACAGAGGTTATATGTGCTGCACACAGTGACTTCTCGTGCACAAATGTTTACAAGTTGGTCACAAGGCGAATAAAGCTGCACCATGACAAATGATGAGGTACTGTATTAACACAGTTATGAGTCGCCCCCATTTCCTAAAGATGGATATTCAAATACAGGAAGCCAAGTTGTATTCTAACTTGCACAACTAGTAGAGTGCTTTTCTTCAGCTGGATTCTTCTTTTCTTCAGCAACAAACACAAAAAAAGAATGCAAATGAACTGTCAGGCATTATAAAAAGGAAATCTGGTCTATTTCTTATTATCTAGTAGAGAAAAAAAAAGCAATTGTTGGGACATTTGACCGTGGCAACTGGGTGAAGTCAGGACAAAGGACATTTACTCAAAATTCGGGGTTGGTTGGCAACCCAAACTGCATTTAGCTCTTTCAGCATCCAGCATACCATTCTATTACCACAATAGTGAACTATTTTATTCATGAAGTTTCCTTTCACTTATGCCTTTTCTGTAATCTAGGCTGTTCTTTGTCTATTAATAATTGCATGGGTCATTTACCTCTCTATCATTAATTGTGCCACTTGTACTTACCTTAGAGCCTTCTCGTTACAGGGCAGGAATTGTCAACTTTTTCTTGTTTCTATTACATTGTTTAACCCCACATATACAGCTGAGTTGGGTTAAGAGGAAGCTTTAGCTCGGGCCCAACTCCGACGCGGCCTATTCAAATACATGTAAAACGCAATAACGTTTTTATGAGATAACCCCTGGACTGATATTAATGAAATTTATTGCATTTGAAAGAGAAAGTTAAATTCTAGTGACTGTTGGAAGCGGAATTTCGATTTAGGGCTTGAATTTTCTTAAAACAATTTTCAAATATTTGACCGTTTGAAGAAAATAGAAGCACAAAGTTTACAAATTCCTAGCTCTGCATCAAGAACTGATATCGCGGTTCTGTAAACGGCATCTATTAGATCACTCAAAGTGGACAAATTCAATGTGTCATTTTACATCTTAAGTGAATTTGTTACGTTGTTTACAAGGGTTTTGCAAAAGTTGTGTTTCCCTATTATTAAATATTTTTATATTCATGTGTAACATATCAACTTTTTCCGCTTTAGAGGTGCTATTTGATGCAACTCACAGAATTATATTATCATTTTTCGCTGTTGAGTTACAGAGTTGTGAACTTGATAGTTTCGTTCTCTGAAAGTTTTCGATTTTTGCCAATCTTTAATAAAAAATTGACGATCTAACTGAATAATTTGAAAGCAACAGTCACTAGATTTTAAGTTTTTCTTTTAAATGCAACAAATCTCGTCAAGTTTGGTGCAGTGGTTGCCGACAAAAACGAATTCTCATTTTACATGTATTTAGATAGGAGCACCTGAGCTAAAGCTTCCTCTTAATGCCAACACCCAGAGGTGTGATGCATTAGTCAGTGGTTGTACCTTGCTGCAGTTGAGACCATACGCTCCGACGGGGCATTCATCCTGGCAGCGCTCACCCCCATACCCAGGGCCACAGATGCATTTGCCGGTCAGGTGCTCGCATAGAGCGCCATTGTAGCAGTGGCAGCGTTGGCTGCAGTTGGTACCATAGAAGCCAGCGGGACATGGGTTTGCACACACAGCCCCCTGTGAAAAAAAAAAAGCAACAGACTGATCACATCGCAGCGACTTACATTAAATGTCGGACATGCCGTCACATTGTAGTGACAGTGAAGAACCACTGTGACATAACCGCAAGTCGCAAAACTAACTTTTTATTGGGAGAACTTGCTGTCCACGAAAACAAGTAACACTCGGAGCACAACAAAGCAGCAAGCATGGTCATTGGTAACTGAAATCTGATCTGCGGGCCAAGTGCGGTGGCTAGTTATACATGACTCGCTGAAGGTTTTAGCATAATCGCTGGTGCTCGCGTGCCTTTTAGAATGTACAACACTATTCGTGTTGCACATTCAATCTGATTACACAAGGTTTAGGGGCAATGTAGACGACAGATAGAATTGGCAACAACAATTGAGAATGTTCAGATACATGTAGGCATGCCTTGCACTGAGTGATAACCGTTAACATGTGTTAGCCAGTGAAGTGCGGTCACCAGAAAAATATAAACAAGTACGCATGTCAATATATGCAGGGGCCATGCAGTGGGAGAAAGAAATATATTCAGTGGGGCTGAGTGCCACCAGTTTCCTTTGTGGTTCTATTGTAGTAGCTTAACAATTAAAAAAAAAGTTTGTGTAAGAAAAATGAGCCAGCCCTCCCTTCCATTTCCTGGTTTTTGCCCCACATTCAATGTACACTTCCAAGGGCCATACATAAGAGTATTAGCTTTCTTATGGTGATAACAAAGCATGGTAGAAGCTTGAAGCTGTCACTTTCAGTAGTTGCTCAGCTACAGAAACAAATAACCACCGTATAAAGCCAATAGTTGCCTCTGTACGGTGGTTATGTCATTTTTATACCATGGTTACCTGACTAATACAGTGTTTCTTAAATAACATTTTTCTAGCACATTAGCTATGATTGGTGACAGGCAAAGAATGCACTGCCAAGTGTACTTCTACGGCAGCCTGTATACATGTGCCAGCCAATCACGATAACTCACTCATCCACAAACTGTGTGCAAATGCTTGTGTCTACACATCACACGCCACACAATTACTGTCGCTCCTATGTGTTCTAGTACTGTGTGCATGCATGCATTTGTGTTCCCTTGTCGTGTGCAAAATTGATGCTCGGCAAATTTCACACGACTGTATGCTGCAGTTTCATGATGAAACATAACAATGTTTGCTTAGTGTCATTTATAGCAATGGCATCGAAATGTCGAAACACATATACAGAAGCTCTTGTTCTATGCACAAGTACCAAGTGTAAGATGCCATGGAAGGTTACAACGCATCAAATGTCAGTGCAGATATCGGACAGCCTCGTGCACCGTAAACATGACTTACCGTCCATCCCTCAGGACAGAAGCAGCGTCCAGTGACAGGGTCACAAGTGCCTCCATTCTGGCAGTTGCACTTGTTGGAACACTGGTCTCCGTGAGTCCCAGCTGGACACAGCTCATGGCACCTGATGGAAAACAGAAAATGAATGCATCAGTGTGGTGTAACCAGAACATTTCATTGCAGCACTACAGAACAAGACACAAACAACAGATGTTTCTGAAAGGGTGCAAATTAAAAGTTAGCATGCTAGGACGTCAATTTTGTAGTCGCATAAACATGCATATTACTGAGGATAAATAAAACAGCACATCTACAGTCACAGATAATGTGACCTGTGCTTTTCACCAATTGAAAACAAATTACATCGATGCCAAACACGAGAACAAATCTTTACCACTCTCACAACTAGATGTGCAACACAAAAGCAGCTTTCTATGGCAAGACAAAAACACACATAATTCTGCACATTTGTTACGTTATGCACCACAAGATTGTAAAGGAAAATAATAACACTGCCTGAATTTGGTTCAAAATTATAGAAGCTATGAGAGCTATTGTGGAATACAGCACAGGATAAAATTTACAGCCCATTTGCAACATCCAAGAACACAGTTTTTCATCACAGGAAAAAAAAAAAATTTTTACCCATCACTACCTGGCGTTTCAGTCAAACAAGTTTCTAAAACTAGAGGACAGAGTAAACACTCACAAAGGTCCTGTGTACCCAGGAGCACAGGTACAGGCCCCTGATATGTGGTCACAAAGGGCACCGTTCTCACAGCGGCACAACTGTCCACACTCGTAGCCATACTTTCCGCTGTCGCACGGCTCGTTGCAATCGATACCTTGCCATCCTGGAAGGAGAACAGCCCAACCAAGGCGATCATGTGATACCGCACTTGCTGCACAACCAAGCTACGCAGGTGCCGCGAATTTGCAGCACCCCACTGTCAACATACTATTTCTGAGATAGCATCAGAAAAAGGAATGTTCTTTGGAGGCCTTAATTTTTTATATGTTGCAGGAGATTCTGTAAATAGTACATCTGGCCCACTTTTTGGCTTATACATAAACAAGGCTTCCCAAGTATGTGCAGAAACTTTTGTAGGCAAAATAGCCACTCATATATACCGATACCGATTATGTGGCTGCCTAGCAAATCGGCAAGACGTGAGTGGAGAAAACATAGGCAAAAGTTATTTCATTATTTTTGCGGATGGATTTTCGCAACAACAGTATGAAACCAGGAATTTCAGAGTATTTTTGCATGCTTAAGTTGTTCTTGTTTAGAAAACAGCTTCAATGAATTACTATGCTTATTCTTCAGTCCCTATACAGAGCACCTTGTTTATTATTAACCTGTTAGCTACTTTGGAGTGAATGCTGTCCAAATCTCAAGACATCAGGAGCAATTAGAGCGGCGACTCCGATCTTGTGTTTAATTAATTGTGTCCTCTCTGGCATACCAGGACTCTGGTCACTAACACAGAGTAGCTTAACATTCCTCTTTACTGTCTCTTTATGGGGGCCTTGCAACACCTTCTTTTGGAATCTGAGAACACACCAGAGTAAGTATGATGCGTTTTAATAAATATCCTGTATAAACTCATGTAAGGGCCGCACTTTTTTTTTTTTCAATTTTGATGCGGTGCAGCCCTTCCATGGGACTTAACTTTTTGTTTTATGAGAGATTGCAGGCTCCCTTCAGCGTGCAGTGGAATAATATTTGGCTTGCGTGTTCATGAAAACATTGCCTACACATTACAGATGTCTTCTTACTGTGCTCGAAAATGTTGCAGTGCCCTTTTAAAGAGGAAGCAACTCAAAGTTGATGGTACTACAATCTACAATGAGTAAAAATTACAGTTTCCTCGAAAGGGCAAAGCACAAAAGGGCAAAGCAATTACAGCAACACCACAGTTTGCCATTGCATTTGAACTCCTCAGATAGTGCTCTAATTATATGCGAGTGGCCCATTTTGGCACAACTGAGCACACAAAGCAACTCCTACTGGGCAGAAGTAACAGCACCCTGGCAGAAACCAGCCATCTCGCAACATTGGCATGATGAGCGCTGTCAGTGGTGTTGAAGATGTCACACCTTTATGATGCACAAGATGAGACCAACGAGAAACTGTCAGCATTAGTCAGTGCACAATGAAATATTACATAATGTTAGCTTGACGTTTACTGCTCAGACCAAAGTATACACAATGCAGCTTATTGAGAACACTGGTGTGCTTACAGTAGCTTGCGCACAGTGTTCATGCCAGCAGCAGAAGCCAGAATATGTAGCATTGACCATGCATCAACTTTGCTTTGTCATTTTTGCAGCCAAATGCACTCCGCGATTTTAAAGACCTTCTAATGCTACACGCACAAGCCGTGCATGCATCGTCAGCGGGACAGCACGTGTGAATGCGCCTAGAGCATTCGAACGTCGTATAGTCACAATAAAACAAGCTAAGAAGACTGACCTGGCTTGCAAGAGCAGGCTCCACTCACTGGGTCACACCTGGCGCCATTTTTGCATGGGCAGTCCCTATGGCAAGCTTTACCCCACTTGCCATCTGGACAGGCTGTGGGAAAGAAAAGTGATCATTCATTTGATCACATTCATTCACTGAACACTTCAATGAGAAAAGAAGCTCTTCACACCTTACTGAATAGCCTGACACATTGTCAGAATATGCAACTACAGATCGCCCGTACATGCTACATGCCAAATGTTAGCACAATATGGCACAGGGTGGTAATTGGTTCCAGTCAAGTGAACTAAATCAAAGATATGGCCTTACTTAAAAACATACCCAAATGAGGTCAAATGTAGAGTTATGAAAGCAAGAGAAACACCTCGAGTGACAACACTTAAATGGCTACTTGACTACTGCCCGATAAAAAACAAAGCTGGGGACATTTATACAGGAAAAATTTGCACCTTCATTCATTTCATGTCAAAGTCATTTAAAACTAATAAAAAATAATTAGGGTTAGCAGAGCTGAGTCGTATCTTTAAGTGAATTTCACTAGGCAGGAAAAGAAAATTTTGTTTTGCTTTGCTGCACATTCAGAAGAAATAGAAATAGCTGTGATTCCTTAACAAGCATTGACATTTACACAATGGAGGACTTACTGTATATCACTGATGTTTCCAGGAAAAGAGAGAGAAGGAGAAAAGAGAGAGACATTTCAGATTTTGGTGCATTGATCACTTGAGAAAGTGTGAAGGTAACTAGAAAGTACTAAATAAAAGACAGCACACCAAGTGCTCACGCTTTAGAGCAAACTCTCTAAACAACCACATATAAAGTGGCATCATATTAAGCAGTCATTCGAATAATTTCGAATGAAGCAGTCATTCGAAAAACCACAAGATCCATTAAAGAAGATCATTTATTTCTTATTACTGAGGCAAAGTGCCTGGAGTCAAGAGTTGTACTAACTGTGGTGATCATGCAAACATAAGTGCTCACAAGTGATCACAGGTTATATGTTTGGGTTGTGAGAAATTTTGCTTCGTTGTGTGGCTTCCAAGTCACGGCAAGACATTTACCTACCGCGAACTGAAGCCTATCACAAAAAAGGTGACTTTTCCTTTACTGCTAAACAACCATCGATTGAATGGTGGAAGAATAGGGATCCTGGCTTGATATGGAAGACTGCAAAAGCAATCACATGGAATATATTTGTGGCAGATTTTCGATGCAGTGTCATTTCCTGTGGAGTGTCATTTCCCATATTGGAATCGTTAGAGTGCTCTTCTTGTAACTTAAGTGGCAACCGCATAAACCTTACTTCAGCCATGATTACAATGTATGCATTGGACAGCTTGGAACAGGCACAGAAATAGCATGGCAAAAATATGCCCGAGGTAGGTTCTTGTTGCCACTTAGGACATCCCAATACTAATTGTGCATTAAAAAATACGTCGTTGTGGATTGCATGACATGAATTTAGACCACCTCAGTTTCTTTAACACACACCAAGATCTCTGTCCTAGTTTCTACTACTGGACTGTAACTGCTGTGGCCAGGAACTGAACTTGTGACCTTGTGTTCAGCAGCTGAATGCTACAGCCACTGAGTGGCTGTTAAGAAAAACTAGCCCACCAATTAAGCTTTCATTGCCCACTCCGAGCAACCCAAAGGCAATTTATGATCATACACGTGTAATCAAGACCTACCAACATGGCAAAGATGTGACCAGAAAAGTACGCTAAGAGGACAGGTTACAGTGGAGTACTCACAGAAGTTGCAGGTAGGGCCACCCCAGCCAGGCTGACACTCACAGGTTTCAGGACTGGAGCAGGTTCCATGAATGCATGGGTTGTTGCAAAGTGCTGAAGCATGTTGATGAGGGAAACAGAAATGAAGCACACAGGCTAACGACTAAAAAAAAAATCCACCCATTCTTGCACTTCTTTTTAAGAATATTTAGGTCGTTGAAGATACAGAAATATTAACTGTTGCAAAACCAATTAAAGACGGAATACATTGCTAAGGAAAACAAAGTTACTGTTCCACTTCAGGATTGCAGTAATTATCTGTTTTTTCTCATGTTAGTACATGCTATTTTTGGTATAGGTACGAATACTGTATTGATATAGTATCAACATCTGGTTCACAATTCTGTTGGCATTTTGTGACATTGTTGCTTTCTGTTAACTGGGCTACTGAGCAACAAGCTGTTCAAATTACCAGATATTTGCGGTAATAGGGTTGCTTATAAAGTGTGTGTCTAAAGACTTTAGAACATGGTCACATGAAAAGATGGCCCAGATTATGTGCTGTTCATTTAATGGAAGCCGATTGTGTGTAAACATTGCCATAAAAAGGATGATGACAAAGCCCTTTGATAGAGATCTCTACCAATACTCCTCCTGAAACAGCCAAACCTACAGCATGGCTATGAATTTTTAAGATTTCATTACCAATTCTCTGCCACCCTCAAATGCATTTCCCCTCCTATAGTATCCATTTTGCTACTCAATAGACCACTGGTTATCTGATTCTGCATATCACACGACATGCCCAACTCCACATGTGAATATATTGCTTGTGCAAAACAGTAATGCCAAGACTACTTACGCAAACATCGGGAGCCATCAGCAGTCTCCACAAAACCTTTGCAGCAGACCTTGACAGTACGAGTGCTTTCTTTAACTTCTGTCTTGTAGGCGACCGTATGAGCAATCCTGATGGAAAAAAGAACAAATACCCATGTTTAAGAGCAACAGCTGGCATGGCAGCCTGATAAGTGGTCACTGCTGTATTTCATGTGATACAGCTGTAACTCAAAACTAAAGGGGAATTCCAAGAATTAGCCAAGTGCTGTGAAAAAAATATACGTACCTGTACTTGGAGCATCGTGGTGGGAATGCTAAACACCACGTATAGGTACGAATTTGGTAAGGTTTGTTGTATGAAACCCGAACGGTGGTAAGGTACCTGAACAGAGACAAGACAGGAGCCATGTTCTAACACGGTTCTGCACTCTAATGCTGCGATAGCATAAATAATGCCTCTGTGAATAGTAACAAACTGAAAGCTTGCATGCTAAAAATTTGAGTACTCACGTTTCTTGCTTTGTACAAACATTCGGTCCATTCTCCAATGTAAAAGAAGTTGGGAACACAACAATGAGTGCAATAGATGCCCATCTGAAACAGTGAAAGCAAGGAAAACTTTTTTAAAGATTCATTTCATTATTCGTTAGAAGTGTTTAAGTTTCTCTCACATAAGTTAAAATATTTGGCCAGCATGAATGTTTGTATCTATCAACAGTGATCACTACACTTTAACACATATATGGTGAACTTCAAAAGGTGAAAAAATGCAGCATCGTGTCTTCAGTTCTTTTTTTCCTTCTTTTTCTGTAATCAAAACCCTGTGCTGGGAGAGTTATTTTGCTTGGTTACGTTAATGCATTACCTGAAATGATATTTTATGCACTTCTAACTTTTCTTTGTGTCGGAGAGGAATTTCTTTCTTATTTCCATTTAGAACATACTGAAAAGTGTGCAGGTGAACAGTTTGGCGCATTCATGGGTCCTCAAGTATGCCCTCTTGACACGGTGACATGCAACAGTGCGAGTAGTGTCGTGGGAGCGGGGCGATGGTTGTGGTCTTTTTCAGGATGTTGAAAATGCGTTGCTTAAGCACTTTTTTAGACATGCTGGCATCATCACAACACCAGTTTAGGCTTGTATTGACTATACAGACTGTGCCTGTAGGAAACACACCATGTAATAGATGACCGAGGAAGAAAAAAATCCGAATGACTCGTGCAACTGATTACGTGCTGAGGACGGCTACTGGGGTGACAATTTCAGTGTTCGACACAAACTAACTCTTCCTACAGAAACCTGACGCACTTTCGGCTTTTCCCTTTTATAGGCATGGCTTTGCTATCACATATGGTAATCAGTGTTGCGAGCATCCGTAAACCATTTTAAGAGACTATGCAGACAGAAAAATTTTATTTTCGAAGTTTCTACTCGTTTGCTAGAGAAACCACTGCACATGTAGATACTTTGAATGATACGCTTTATTATCATTCGAAGTATCATTAAAATGGTAGACAGTTCCTTTCAAAAAACACTGAAGTAGTTTTAAGGAATCGTTAGCCAACTGCACTTTTCAAAGACAAAATAAGAAGTTTTCATCATCAGTAGAGAGGCTTGGTCTGAAAGAAAATGACACAAACACAACAGACAGGTGACAACACTGCCTCTAAATTTTTGCACAAGCTGTGTTATTCTAGGCATTGTAGACTTTACGGCAAACAGGAAGTATGTAGCCTGCTGACTCAGAGAAAGCCAACAGAAATTGAGTGTTCAGAAGATATGGCATAAGTACTTGACTGTGGCACCACATGACAGCGAGCTAGTTGCCAATAAATGGTAGTCAATAAAAATTAGGCATGCTGCATTAGAAAAAGAGTGATAAATGGACATGATAACTCTTGCATATGCTCTGTGCAGAAAAACAATTATGAATAGGGCTTTACAGTCCGGTGTTATACTGGGATCATGGGGGCATTATGGCTTGGGCATAGTTTTTTTTTACATGCACTCAAATCCTAGCATGGAGGTGTGTTTGCATCCTGTTCCCTATCAGTAAGTGTGTGCTGAAAATGGGAAATACGCAGAAAATTGTCCTGAGTGGATTGATGTGCTGCAAAACCTGGGATGTCACACAAATACATGAAACTGTGTGGAGCTTCATGCCCAGAAGCTGCAGAGCGTGCTATGGCTATGCCAAGCACTGTAGTGGAAGTGCTTCAATTTATTTTGACAACGTGGGGTTCTTTTGGGTGCGACCAAAGCACGGTGCATGGGCGTTTCTGCATTCCACCTCCTCAGAGTCCAGCTGCCATGCTCGGGAATCAAACCAGCGACCCCGTGCTCAGCAGTAGAACGCCATAGCCACCAAGACATCACGGCGATTATACAACTGCACCATCGGGCCAGGTGTTAAGGTGTGAAGTTCAAAGAGCAGAAATGAAATATGGCCATCATTTCCTGCACCGATAAGTGGCTGCATGCGTGCAAGAGGCAGTTAAATAAAAGAAAGAAAAGGTACCCTTAAGAATTTTCCTCATGCAATCCAGTGCTTTGAGATGCTCTACACGTTAGCTGCATTGCATAGCAACAATTACAAAATTCGAGCAGAACCCATCACATGATGAATGTCAATGTTAATGTGATTAACATTAAAGTAATGTAGTGACAAGCCGTATTGATGAAGACACCTTTATTTACAATATGTATAGTGGGGGAAGCAGGCTTAGGACTTCAATCGCATTAATAGCTGCATGTACCACAGTGCCGCCACAGACCACAGCACATGCGCCTATGGATGCTGCAAAGAAAGGTTCACTAAATGTGGCCTCCCAACCACAGCCAGCTTTGCCTCACTAGCACTGAAGAATTAGGGTCCAGCATATCTGACTTCGAATAAACTATGGCCCGATTGCAGAAGCACTTATTTGAGGTGTGAAACTTTTATTCATTGTCAGCTAGAAGAGCGTGTGTTCCCACTTTCATCAGTCGGACATGCACCTGTGTGGAGTGTGCTCGCAGCATTTGAAGAGCCCCACGAAAGAGGCAAGACACTGACAGACCAAGAAGTGCCTGAAGTATCCGAACACTGTTAATTGCGTTGAAAGAAAAATAGTGCACTATGTGTCAGCATAACTTCTGCCTTTCCTCTTACAAGCCTTCTAAATGAGCCTTTGGTACTCACAAAATATGCCTAAGCGTGGAAGCATAAACAGCCATCATTATGGCTGCCCGGTTGGTGGTGGCTGGTTGCCTCAGTCACAGCTTTCCTTGGACTTTGGAACAGTAGGGTTCCACCCTTGCTGGAGCATTTCACCTGAGGTTCATCACCTGCAGCAGAAACAAAAGAAATGGGAAGGCGGTTGTTAGACACCAGAGTATTTTAATATGATGTGTGTATAAGTAACAGAATACTAAGTCCATTTCTAACAACTTGTACAGGGCGTGGTGAGAAAGATAAGCAAGAAACTACATTAAGGCTGCGTGACTTCCCTAAGCCTCTCAAAGATTTGAGCAGCACATAAGGCAAGTGACTTGTATATGTAATATGAATACACTAAGTAGAACACCACACTATATTGAATACATTGAAAAATCAGCATTATACAAAGCTAAGGGCACATGTCACACATCAAATATGAAGTGAAGAATATACTGGTGTTTATTGTGGAGACACCAACGTATATACAACCTCTTAACCTCAGCTGCGCTTGGTAAAATTTGATGATTGTAGGTTTTAATGAATGCACACTTGTTTGTGTGCTTTGCTAACTGCTTTGTGCACATTTTCTACTAGTATCCTTGCCCAACTTGGGTTTACATTATCTTCAGTGCAACATGCGAGTGCAGCAGCCACATGTTGCTGTCACACCTATTTTTGGGGTATGATACACTAAAGCCTAGCTCGACATTATCTAGCGCTGGGCTGACTTTCTCTTGCTTCAATTATATTATGTGATGCTATTTGCTAGGCATGCAAGAAAAAAATTATTTGCACTAACAAGTACTAGCAAACAAAATCCTCACACTCCAACTTCGGTCATTTTTCTTTAGTAATACACTGAACCCCGAAAAACCCATGCCCAAAAACATATAAAAATTTGTTCAATGAGAAAGCAAGATTACATTGGCAACTCATCAGAGAGCAAGTTTTTGCTTTCAGGACTCTACCATCGAAATATGCTGGACGTTAACATACGAAAGATCCACACACTAGCCCACTGTGTTCACCCTTCAAATTCTTGATGCACCATTGCATCCCATAAAAGATTAACGCTATGCAAGCTCACTCCTCTGATAATCACCGTACTTTGTGCTGCTTGTCAGTTGCCACTTGGAAAGGGAACACACAAACCTGCATACGTGTATTTAATTTCTACCACATCAACACAAAAGAAAAAAAGTTTACGCCAGAAAAATAAGACAACGCCCAAAATCGTGCGCAACGTGACCGCAACATGCCTATACTCGTCAGATACTTGAAGGCTACAGTTGGGCTAGCTGAGTCCTCGAGATTACCTGGCTACATAGAATGACAGTTGCTGCAATCATATGCATCAGGTGGCCACTTTGAGCAGCACAATAACCACTACAATATTCAGGTTTATTGCAACATCATTAACATTGAGCCTCATATCCCTTCCATAGTGCCACGGAAGAAGATAGTATTTCACACTAATGTGGCCAGCGGAAGCCTTGGCTGATGGCTACAGAAACCTGCATCTTGGTCAGCATCATGCCACCCTAGGCCTCTTTCATTTGTCATCCAAGAATGCCTAAGATGCAGGGTGTGTAAGTGCTTATAGGCTGAAAGCAGCACCTAGGTAGTCCAAAATCGCCCAAAATCGTGCCCAACGTGACCGCAACATGCCTATACTCGTCAGATACTTGAAGGCTACAGTTGGGCTAGCTGAGTCCTCGAGATTACCTGGCTACATAGAATGGCAGTTGCTGCAATCATATGCATCAGGTGGCCATTTTGAGCAGCACAATAACCACTACAATATTCAGGTTTATTGCAACATCATTAACATTGAGCCTCATATCCCTTCCATAGTGCCACGGAAGAAGATAGTATTTCACACTAATGTGGCCAGCGGAAGCCTTGGCTGATGGCGACAGAAACCTGTATCTTGGTCAGCATCATGCCACCCTAGGCCTCTTTCATTTGTCATCCAAGAATGCCTAAGATACAGGGTGTGTAAGTGCTTATAGGCTGAAAGCAGCACCTAGGTAGTCCAAAATGGCACCATGTCACTGTTGCCAATTACCAATTGAAGGGTGATTACCCTAAATGTAAACTTTTTTTTTTGGGGGGGGGGGGCATTTTCACAGCATAAGTCTGTAGTGCTGCCTAAGAATTTTCAAATGAAATGAAGTATTTTATGGCCCTTGCTTAGTGGTTTTTAGAAACCTCAGAATTAGGCCCTGGGAGACTTCTACAGGAAATGTCAAATCTGGCCAGTCATGCCTGCTGAATTTAAATGTTTCATATGCTCAAAACAATGCACATTTTTACTTTATCTATTCAGGAATTAGAATGATGATAGAGACAGAGTCCTCACGCAGAGCTTCGTCCACTGAAACGAAAGGAAAATTAGTGATGTTTATCCTATGAACCAGACTCTTGCTGCTACTAGCCAAAATAATTGCTTTTACATGGGCAAAGTTAGTTTGCAAGCATTGCATAGTGACATGCATTGACACTGGTAAGCAAGCGGAGGTGCATGGCTCCCAAGTTCGCTACGAGTTATTTTATCAGACAGCTGCCATCAAAATTAATGCGGTCATCTAAAGTGGTTTCCTGCTTCTACTTTTCTTTTTCTTGAAATCGAGTTTTTGGCACCTGCAACTGGTCTTAGTTTGGATGCCGGGGCTATACCACCAAACCTTTTTAAGCACTACACTCACTTATTATGTTATCCAAGAGGGAACTAAGAAAAATGGAGAACACTGCCTCCTTGCTTTACAAGCGACAAGGCCACTCTGAAAACCAGCTCAAATGCATCATTCTGGGTGGAAATCAGAGAGGAACGTTAGATAACCCTGGAATTGAGAGTTCAGAAATACTATCTCTACACTGCCCTTGCTCATATTATCTTTTTTCTTTACCGTAGTCCAAAGCTGCGATTAAGAGAAAACTTTCAAGCATAAACAATGTCAAAACAAAAAAATTATGCGGGTCCCATGCACTGTGGGAATCGATGCAAGCAAAGCTTTCTGTGCTGTTTGCTTTGATTGACGATAATTAACGGCTATGTTGATGGTGAACTTTTAATTTTTTTTATGTCTAGTCCAATAAGAGAGGGGTGAGTTGATGACAAACATCACTGCTGTTTGTATGCATAGTACACACAACACACAGAGAGACATGTTTGCTTGAGGCGTTGTTGTGCACCATTGCTCATTATCTCTAAGAGGGTTGAGTATTATCATTGTCTCACATGACACATCACATCGTGCCAGTAGTATTGAGCTTTAATCGAATTATGAGGCTGTATGCACAAACATCACAACCGGATTATGAAGCACGCCATAGTGACATTCTGGTGTTCTTCGACGTGCACCTAAATATAAGCACACTAGCATTCCTGTATTTTGCTCCCATAAAAATGTGGCTGCTGCATTCGGAATTGAACCCGCGACCTCGAGCAATGCGATAGCCACAAAGCTAACCAAGCGAGCACAGAAGCGTTGATTTTGCATGCGACTGCTTCCGCTTGATAAATTTGCAGTATTTACTTTTGAGAAATAGCCAACATAGGGTACTGTGGCTTCAGTTTGCCCAAAACTGCTGTCGTGTCCATATCACATCACCGTTTCCCTCTCCCACCCAGTCTCTCTGTTTGGGAACTGCGAGCGAAAAGAGGCAAGGCTGTAACTCCCTCGTTTCGCGACTGGGTAGACTCTACCCATTCTCTGCCTCATCTCCCCCCTCCTTTCTACCATTCTATCTACCTCCCTTCTGGACTTGCAGGCTCACAGAAAGGCAAGTGCTGCATTTTCTGCAATGCTTTTGCTGAGGGGGGGCACGGGGGGGGGGGTTATGAATGATTACAGCTGTCAAGAGGATAATGTGGCGACGCCCAGGCAGCTCCAGAGGGCATTGTGCACATGCCACTTGATGGAAAAGTCCAAACGAGTTTCTCACATTGCCTTTCCTCTCTGTCATGCTCCTTCCACGTATATACATGTTCAGACTGTGTCAATGTAAGCATAGCAGACAGTATTTAAAGACCATCTAGACATTTCTTGGCATTTTAGTGAACCGTGAGCAGGTACTTTGGCTTTCATGATCTGTTTGTAACAGCATGAAAGAAAGTACATTCATCTCAATAAAAGTCTAATGATTATTTACCGGACCTTGTGGTTTGTTAACATACATAGGAAGTGATTGTGTGTAGTTTCCATTGTAATTGTGAAAACATTACCTCAGATAGTATTGATGTGCTTGAGGTTCTAAAGCTTCTTTGCTGGTAAAGCAAAACCTAATTCAGCTTCTTCAAGGTGCATTTTTTCACTATAATGACTGTGGCAAGCACATGTGCGACATAAGTTGTAGGGATCTTCATGAATTATAATACGTAGATTTAAAAAATATATATTTCTGTTTTTATTTTACCATGTGTTATTGACTGTTAACACTTTCAGACTTGAGACATTGTTAACTAGCACTAAAAAGGCGTGGAACAAGAAGCACACAGGACACAAGTCGGGAACAATGCCTCAAGTCTGGAATACACACCAACTAGCCCAATTCTGTCTTCTCTAATATTTCCCTTTACTTGAAGTCAGGTAAAGTATATGGGTAAGAAATTACTGCATAGGAGCAAGGCAAAGGCCATTTCATGGCCATGTAAAGTCATGCAGGATGTTCCGTGTCTAACCGTTTTTATGGGCCGATCCCAAAGATAGTGCAGTTTAAAATGGTGGTAAGAACTACACATGGTGGTAAAGGAAGCGTCCTTGCATTCTTTCCTCGTGACAGTTAGGGTTTTCAGACACTGCATGGGGTTCCTTGAAGAAGTGGCACTTGAAGCACCAGGTGGATCCCATGCACGGGTAAAGCATGATGGTAAAGCATGATGATGGTGGTGATGATGTTTATTGGCATCTAGGGTTTAAAAGGGGGCGAGGACAAATAGTCGCCTTGCCTACTTAATTTAATCAGGTTTTGCTACATCTATTGCTATCTAGCCTTTTGCCTATCTGAACTCGATCTTAACTTTCATATTTAAAACTTCCGTTACTAAACTGTACCATTACCTACACTTGCAATGACTCTGGTTCCGTCAATCTCTTCCCTGCTTTTCTCTTTACAGTACTCTAATTGTCTCTTACTTATCTCTACTGCTGACCAGTTGATCCTTCCATCTTCTTTCAATTCCAATGCTTTTTGAAGGTGGACACTCCCTGCAGGTCTTGCTGGGTCAACATCCTGGCATTCCATTACGATGTGCCGAGTCATTTCTGGACCATTTTTTGCAGCACACACATGCCTCGTCCTGTGTTGTATATTTGCTTCAGTACGTTTTTGTCCTCAGGCAGTCAGCTCGGGCCTCAAGTAGCAAGGCTGTTAAGAACGGCCAGCTGCAGTGCAAGTTTGCCAGCCAGTTACGCCAGCGGTGGCAACCTCATCTTGGAATGCCGCCGCCAACCTCTAGCCACGGCGTGGCTAAGTCGACTTCGTGTCGGTATCAATACGCGCATCCTCCACTCTCCGTCGCTTCAGCTAGGATGCGTTGTGACTGAAGGAGTTCGACGAAGCAGGCTTTGTGCGCAACACGACAACGCGGACCTGATCTCCTACGGGCGGGGGAGCTGCCGCAGGAACGCTGACGGAGGCTCCTTCCCACGCACCAACCAAGACGCAAGACAACGCGCTACCCGGAACGGCTCCGAGTTCTACGAAATTCGTGTGGTGTCGGTTTTGGACCGTGAACATGTGTGTGTGTACATGTGTGTGTGTGCATGTGTGTGTGTAAACCGTCCTGCGGAGAGGTGGCTAGTTTGCGATGACTAAACGAACGTTCGCGTCACCTTGTATCGCGGGAGGACTGAGTGTTTAAAAACTGCTGTTGTGCGGATGCTCGACACACCTTTCTTAAGCAGTCGTGTTGGACTGAGACACTCTCTCTCAAGCAGTCATGTTAGACTGATGTACTTTCTCAAACAGTCATGTTAGACTGATATAAATACTGTAAATAAACCCATATTCCTCATTCTCGATGAGAAGCAGTCCTTCCCTTCATCAACATCCTCAGCGTGGATAAGTTGGACGATGGCATGGGCCAGCTACCTTCAAATACATGCCGGATTCCAATCTTGACAACGGATCACGAGCGATGGGATTGAGCCCCCAATCCTGACAACTGGCTGACAGCGGTGGGATGGACTTTGTGACGTGGTGCTGTGACTGCAGTGAGTGCTTGGTTCTTGCTTTGACTCTCTAGGCTTCATTTTGTGGTTGTTCGGTTTAGAAAAGTAGGGAAGCTAGATTGTGGAGTGTTAGCTAAGTTGTGTTTTCCTAGCTAGATTTAGAGAGCAGGATCAAGGCAATAAAGCAGCAATCATGGAGTTAAGGACACTACTGGGAGACGAGTTGTTGATTGTTGGTGAGCAACTGGGCCTAGATGTACGCAAGGAAATGCTAAAATCGGAGTTATTGGAGCTAATTTCCGATCAGGCCAGTGAGGAAGAAATTGAAATGGGATGGTGGGATTGAGCCCGCAATCCTGACAAGGCACTCCCCTTAGGCTTATCATACAGATTTTCTCTCGCAATTTCTTTCTTGCAGGTCTTTCTAAATATCTACGGTGGCGAGTCCCCTCTCTTTGTACTTAACTGCAAGGCTTACTTAGGCCACTTAAAAACTGCCCCAGCTGACGGCATTTCCTGTCATCCAGGCAGGGTATTGGTATAAGTTTTCAACTAGCCATGGTCGCCCCTCAATTTGCACTTCACAAGGTACCACACCGCCTCTGCACAAAGCTGAGAGAATGGGTAGTGCAGGGACCCCATTCTTCCCGCCTCTAGTAATCGCACATAAGTGCGATTACTAGAGGCGGGAATCGCAATTATGGAATTGATTATGGAATTTCAATTATGGACCCCGTTCTTCTCGCCCCTAGGAATCGCAATTATGTGCCATTTGTAGGACCATTCCAGTACCTGCTGGTAGAAACAGACATGAAACATGTCGGCATGTCGTCGTGAAGTTCTATAACATGACGTAGAATATGTTACCAAGAGTAAGGTTTATCTCAGGAGGCGAAAAAAAGTCGGCCTACGAACCAAGGCGTGGGCACAATATCAACACTCGGCGACCCGCACGTTGCAGGTACTCGTGTCTCCATGAGTGCAGAACTTCTACCGGACGCAAAAGGACTCGACAGCTGACGACGTGCACGCGGACAGTGATGAGCATGGAGGAAGAAAAATTTTAGGAAGGAGCATCGCACAATACGATTGAAGCCAACCCTGGTGACCCAACACGTGATCGCACGTTAAAGTGCGCCGTTTGGTTTTAGTGTTCCCGCTCTGTAGGCAGAGCCACGGCACGGCAGCTGAACAAGCGCGCACAGAATAAAAACTACTGGCATAGCTACTGGGAACCAAACGTCTCAGCAAACCTCGATTCTTGCTCTGTGATCTTGACGCAAAAGGTCACGTGTTGGGCCCCCACTCAGCAAATGTATGGGCTTCACGAAGCGTTGGCTTGACAAGGCTGGCTATGTGATGTAATGCTCCTAATTTTTTCCATGGTTCCCACGAAGCACACACAGTGTCAAAATAAAAATTGAAGGACGCTTAAGCTTCGCCTTCAAGAGTGGAACGTGATAGCGTTATCGCACCCCGTTCACACCGCCCATTCATTCGCTCGGCATGCTCTTGACGAGAGGAAGGGGAGAAGCGGGCGAGTGGCGCGCCACCTGTCCGGGCAGCGCTGTACATTGAGAGGAGAGGGTCTTCTGTGTTTGCCGCAAGATGGCTCTGCGTGTGCACCAAGCGCAGAAGAAATGTAGAGGAAATGTACTTCGCTACTCGTTTAACTGCGACTTCTGTAACTTACATGCTCATAATTACCAATATACACCGCAGTATAACTTTCTACGGCACATTTCTAAGGCAACACCGCATTCACTAGAGGCGCTTTTGTCCCACCTTGAACCATCGAACTGATGGCTGAGTGGTAGCGTCTCCGTCTCACACTCCGGAGACCCTGAGTTCGATCTTGCAAGTTGTTTTTATTTATGAATTGCCTTCCAGGATTTTTCGCTCGCGGCCAACGCCGCTGACGCCGACTACACCGGCTTTTCTGCGACACGAGCTCCTTAACGCTTTCGCGTTAAAACACAAACATATCAGAAGGGAAGAGCAGACAGGACGAGCGCTTAAAAGTAAACGGCACGTAAATGCCACAAATTAATGCGTCTCCTGCACACGGAGCTCTTGGAAGCTCTATGAGGTACCAAGCATGCGTTCTCGAGCGCGCAAAGGATAAAACTTGCCAAGCTTTTACACGCGCTGCGCAACAGCTGTAATACCCAGCCACGATAATTATTCGCCCTCTTTCGCGAAGAGGAGCGAACAACGGTTTCTAAAACGATGCGTTTTAAACACGAGTTTTGATCAAAAATAAACAGTAACTAGAACCGCCTAAATTACAGGGCCGCCGGATGATATGCCCCATACGGCCGTCAAGAGAACAGCGACACCTGCTCTACCTTCTCCTATTACGACGCCAGAATTGAAAGAAATCGTGACTGACAACAGTGCCGCTAGTACTAGCGACCGCTACTCCGGACGCGTTGCTCCACCTCCACTGGTAGTGCTAGAGTTAAGAAGCAGCTGGTTCCAGTAACATTGCTAAAGTCTGCGTGAGTACTTATGCATAGCGGCGTAAATGGCGAGTTAACTGCATTTTTAAAAATCCCTATGTATTTCGAGAAAGACGCTAAATCCCTAAACAGACCCGAAAACCTCTTAATCTAGGGATAAATCCCTAGCGTTGGCATCACTGGCAGAGCACTTGGAGCACGCTCACTCGGAGCAACGCTCGACTGCAGCGCCCTCACAGCCCCTAGTAACAGGTCGCACCCGGCTCGAGGAGGAGTTGCAAAACTAAACAGGCACCTACGGCGGAATTCGACAATGTCCAAATATAGCACCCGTGTGTAAAGGAGTTGCCATACCTTCCGGAAGTCCCAGCGCTCTGTTTTGCCATTGCCAGAAATCTATCAATGACTTCGCAAACACTTCAGCAGTATATACGCGGTGCTGGTGCAACTCCTTCGCTATACCCGAGATTTCAGATGCTTCACTATATCTGTGCTTCGTACTTTATACTCTCCGTTATATCCAACACATGTTCCTGCATGCTACGCCAGCGTCTGTGAGTGCTCTCGAGCGCAGATCGAAACGCACGATATCCGCGTCACCCAGACAGCACAAGTCTGTTCCAGTTTGGTGTTCGTCATTTGCTTCAATTTTCCAATTATACAAAATGCAGCCAACAGTCCAGAAAAAATTTTTGTTTGTTCAATAAAATGACATAAATGACGCAGGCCAGGAAAAGGCCTTCCTGTTTTCCTTGGTATCGTACCGCACAAGGAAGACGTTGCATTCCAGCCATATGTTCTATCTTGTAATAGCTCGCGCGGAAGTCAAGAACATGTGGGCCGAGCACGCGATAGCAACCGGCTGGGCAAAGGCAGACCTCAACGATTACACGTTGTCGAAGCGCTGCGCCTTGCTGTCGCCGAGTGCGGTCTGAAGAGCGCGATGACTCAAGTGAACGCGACAGATTGCGCGGCCTCCTCAGCTTCCCGTCTTGACGCGGCGGCAGCGGAAAGCCGAACCTGATACCGCCATCGCGGGGCGCCGAGCCGTGTGACTAAACCGGCCCCAGATGCTGGGCACATCTCTCGATCGTGAGCAACGCCGTCGGCGCGGCCAGGAAAACACGCCAGACTCGTTCGGGCACCCTTCGAGAACGAGGTGCGCGCGGGGCAGCAACCGTGTCGGCACGACATTGAGGCCCTGCGCCTGACGCGCGCAGACAAATTGCGCCCGACTATGCGGTACGTTCAAAACATCGCTCCAGTACGGCGTCTGCGGTGAGGGCAAATGCCACCTTATATTAGGGCTAGGGGAATCTTTAACCACGTGCAGCTTTCTTAGACGATTTGTTTTAAAGCGAAAGCTTTACTGGCCGCGAACTTGCGATTCCGCCATGGCCATGCTCCGAGGAGGCACATGACGTCACGCCGCGTTCCTCGTCGTTGCGTTCGCCTCCGCTCGCTTCGCCAGCTGCGTCGCATGCCTGATAACATGTCGGAGGACTGAAAAGGAGAGCTCGCGTGCGCCGCAACCACAGTTGAGGCGGCAGTACGGACGGCGATAATTCTGATAACTCAGGAAGAGGACCTTAGTGTTTAAGCAATGAACGACAATCTCACGGGTATCATTAAGGAGTGTGCAATAGAAGTCGGTGGTAACTCCCTTAGACAGGATACCAGTAAGCTATGGCAGGAGATGAAAGATCTAATTAAGAAACGCCAATGTATGAAAGCCTCTAACTCTACAGCTAGAAGAGAATTGGCAGAACTTTCGAAGTTAATCAACAAGCGTAAACAGCTGACATAAGGAAGTATAATAGGGATAGAATTGAACATGCTCTCAGGAACGGAGGAAGCCTAAAAGCAGTGAAGAAGAAGCTAGGAATAGGCAAGAATCAGATGTATGCGTTAAGAGACAAAGCCGGCAATATCATTACTAATATGGATGAGACAGTTCAAGTGGCTGAGGAGTTCTATAGAGATTTGTACAGTGCCAGTGGCACCCACGAAGATACTGTGAGAGAGAATAGTCTAGAGAATTTCGAAATCCCGAAGGTAACGCCGGAAGAAGTAAAGAAAGCCTTGGGAGCTATACAAAGGGGGAAGGCAGCTGGGGAGGATCAGGTAACAGCAGATTTGTTGAAGGATGGTGGACAGATTGTTCTAGAGAAACTGGCCACCCTGTATACGCAATGCCTCATGACCTCGAGCGTACCGGAATCTTGGAAGAACGCTAACATAATCCTAATCCATAAGAAAGGGGACGCCAAAGACTTGAAAAATTATAGACCGATCAGCTTACTGTCCGTTGCCTACAAAGTATTTACTAAGGTAATTGCAAATAGAATCAGGAACACCTTAGACTTCTGTCAACCAAAGGACCAGGCAGGATTCCGTAAAGGCTACTCAGCAATAGGCCATATTCACACTATCAATCAGGTGATAGAGAAATGTGCAGAATATAACCAACCCTTATATATAGCTTTCATTGATTACGAGAAAGCGTTTGATTCAGTCGAAACCTCAGCAGTCATGGAGGCATTACGAAATCAGGGTGTAGATGAGCCGTATGTAAAAATACTGGAAGATGTCTATAGCGGCTCCACAGCCACCGTAGTCCTCCATAAAGCAAGCAACAAAATTCCTATAAGGAAAGGCGTCAGGCAGGGAGATACGATATCTCCAATGCTATTCACAGCACGTTTACAGGAGGATTCAGAGACCTGGATTGGGAAGAAATGGGGATAAGAGTTAATGGAGAATGCCTTAGTAACTTGCGATTCACTGATGATATAGCCTTGCTTAGTAACTCGAGGGACCAATTGCAATCCATGCTCACTGACCTGGAGAGGCAAAGCAGAAGAGTGGGTCTAAAAATTAATCTGCAGAAAACTAAAGTAATGCTTAACAGTCTCGGGAGAGAACAGCAATTTACAATAGGCAGCGAGGCACTGGAAGTCGTAAGGGAATACATCTACTTAGGGCAGGTAGTGACGGCGGATCCGGATCATGAGACGGAAATAATCAGAAGAATAAGAATGGGCTGGGGTGCGTTTGGCAGGCATTCCCAAATCATGAACAGCAGGTTGCCATTATCCCTCAAGAGAAAAGTATATAATAGCTGTGTCTTACCAGTACTCACCTACGGGGCAGAAACCTGGAGGCTTACTAAAAGGGTTCTACTCAAATTGAGGACGACACAACGAGCTATGGAAAGAAGAATGATAGGTGTAACGTTAAGGGATAAGAAAAGAGCAGATTGGGTGAGGGAACAAACGCGAGTTAATGACATCTTAGTTGAAATCAAGAAAAAGAAATGGGCATGGGCAGGACATGTAATGAGGAGGGAAGATAACCGATGGTCATTAAGGGTCACGGACTGGATCCCAAGGGAAGGGAAGCGTAGCAGGGGGCGGCAGAAAGTTAGGTGGGCGGATGAGATTAAGAAGTTTGCAGGGACGGCATGGCCACAATTAGTACATGACCGGGGTTGTTGGAGAAGTATGGGAGAGGCCTTTGCCCTGCAGTGGGCTTAACCAGGCTGATGATGATGATGATGATGATGATGAAGTTACTGCGAATACGAGCGCCGCGGAGTGATCACGTGACAACTCCATCGTTGCGCCACTAGCTGACCACTAGCGCCACGTAATGCGCACCCCACTTGCAGTCCTCGCGTGCCTAAGACACATCCTCAGTAAGGTCCGTGCATGTCGGTTTCAGTCGGCCTAATGCGCTTAGATCCCGGTACTCTATGCCTCAGGGCACGGCTTCGCACTCCCCTGTCTGCAGAGCGTAACGACGCGTGCAAAACCGCCATAACCTGCGTATGACGCCGCGAATGCGCTAGCGGGCATTCGATGCACATGTCTGCAATGTACATTCACTAGATAACTGTCATTCACAATTCAAGTCGGGTAAATTTTGGTAATGGTCCTTCACGGCACGGACGTCTAAAAACATACGAATATATTCTTAAGATCCGTACCTCATACTATAGGCGAAATTTAGTACAGCACCGGCCTGGTGCTTACGTTGTTCATAACCGCGCACGACGCAAATTTCGGGATGATATTTAGGCACGCGGTTCATAATATGTTTGCTTTACAGTTTACTCCATGGCACGTGTGCTGTTCTGAACACTTAAATTGTCAAAAACGCTATCTTGTCAGTTCTAACGGGATAAAAGGGTGGCAAGGCACCTCTGACTGGCTGAGAGCGCACACGTGGCGGAATGTGACAATGTCCAGGTCCACTAGCCCACACAGAGCGCTGGGCAGATACCGTGGCTCGACCGATACTCAAACTTTCTGTTGTTTGGCCGTATACCAGAGAGAATGAGAAGCGGAGCGTGCTGAGCGCGATCGCGACCGCTTAGCAGAACACACACACAAAGTGTTACAAGAGACGAGCAAAACGAGAACTGCCCAATGACTGAGGCCTTTTGTGTCGGCCTTCCATGTGACGTTCGTGTACGTTTCGCAGTTAAAACAAGTTCCGCGTCTACGCTACCGTGCACGCCGAGCCGTTGTTAGTGCGAACTACAGCGTTCCATCGGCTTTGGTCTCGGCATCTTGATTCACTTGGGTTCTTTGCGGAATCACGTGAATGGCACTGTCTACGACAAGAATGCGTCGAGCATTGTCAAAAGAAATCAGATGCGTGGCTGGCTGGAGAGCCTGCGACATTTATCATAGTAGACGCGATTCGCTTCATCGTGGAAACGGAATTTGTCAACCTACTCGAAAGTGTGAAAGCCGTAGACTAGAGATGCCCGCGTATAAGTTCATCGAAATTAAATGTGTTTCGCATAATTCACATTTAAAGTGTGTGGTTTTAGATTCCAAAACCACAATCTGATTATGAGGCACGCCATAGTTAAGGACTAATAATTTCGACTACTTGTGGTTCTTTACCTTGCACCCAATGCACGATATGCGGGCATTTTCGCATTTCGCTCCCGTCGAAATGCGGCCGCCACGGTCGGGATTCGATCCCGCGACTTCTTACTTAGCTGCGCAACGCTAAATCCACTAAATAACCACGGCGGGTAAACTTTTGCACATATGAAAACTACTTGATTTTGCCCGTCATTTTTTTTTTTTTATTGTATACACTGCCTATTTGTATGAATGGTTTTCGCCTTGAAGGTGATTGTAGAACGTCTCCGTACTTCTTTTTCACAGCACCGATAGCCAGTTTAAGGCTGCGGCATGTACAGAAAAGAAGTAAATGTTGGTACTGAACCAAAGCATATGTTAAGATGCCTGTTGTCTACGAACGTTAAGTTAACTATTGTGTCAAATTGTCAGTTAAAATTGTATCTAACTGTCAAATTCCGCGGTATTGTCAAGTTTGCCATCTTGTCAGCTCCGATTGGTTCTTAAGGCCGGTACACTGTCTGCGGTAGGTTGAAAACGAAAACATGACGGAATTCGACACTGTGGCGGAACTTAACCGTGTCCACCATTAGTTAGCCCGGATATATTTTTGACTTAGCTCAGAAAAGCAGCGGTATGCGACCACCCGCATGCGAGTTCCTAGAGTGGCTTTGGTTGCAAACAAGATACTCCAAAGAAAGCTGCAATGTTGCTTTATCAAATATTTGGCACCCGGTCCGACCGCGCCGAAAAAAAAAATTGCGCAAACACATAAAGCGCTGATGGCGTACTAAACAAAACTCATGCGGTGTCTACGCAAATACGTATTATTACTTTTATGCAATCTAATAATACATGACGACCTTATCGTTCCGCGGTATCGACTTCGTCGCGTTAATTCACTACATTATTAAAGCGGGAATTTTCTCTGGGAATCAACCGCGATCTTTCGTGTCTTAACCATTGTCGGGGGCTGACCCCGACGATGTAGTGCGCGGTAAATATCCCTCCGGTAGTACCGGTAGTGCCGTGCAGCACCGCAAGGTGCTAAGGGAGCGTTCTCGCATTCGTTCTCTCGTGACAGCTATAGCGTTTGGAGACGCTGTCGCTGAGACGTTGCAGCATGGTTGCAGCGTCTGCGACCAGAGGCGGTGGCAGACGCTGCACGGGGTTTCGAACTGTTCCTCGAGGAAGCGGCGCTCGAGGTACACGAAGTGCAACCTACAGTGCCACAAATAACCACCTCCGAAAGCATGCTAAACGCACTCTTGGATGCCAACCGGGGTTGGTTCTTCATAATTTTAACGCGAGAGCGTTAAGGGCTCCGTGTCGCAGAAAATCTGTGTGTTTAGAAAAAAGTTTATATCGACAAGAGACGATGGAAAACTGAGTCATAATCACGGCACAATTCCACCGGAACGATAACATGTAAGAAAATCCGGCGCCGGTATCGGCTACGGCGGCGATGTACGTATGAAAGAAATCATCCCAAACCACGCACTCCGATCCACGCAGGCCCTTCGCGTGGCGCATGGGCGTTACTAAACTAATTTAATTTCTCGAAGTAAAATACGTCAGAAAATTCGTAAAGTACGATTTACACACAACCTACAGACATGAGAGCGCCGGACTGTAATTTGAATATACGAGAAAACATAATCCTACTACGCGGAGACTCAAACGCAAACCCCTATTCCAGCTGCCGTTTGAGGTCTGTCCTATACGGTTACACAAGATGCAGTTGCCGGGAAGCGTGAGAAGCAGTCAGGGATCTTTCAATGCTATCGCGTTCCAATCTTAAAGGCGAAGCTTAAGCGCCCTCCAAATTTTGTTATTGGCAATGCGGCTACCGTATTCCTAAACATACTTCGTGACAGAAACGAAAATTCGACAGATACACACTTGAGATTGCTTACATGTAGGAATGCTAAATTATAGTCGCTTTTGTGAAACTTTTTTTTTTTTTTGCTTGGGCGTCCTTGCGCTTGCGCGAACGCAGGTGAGCGCAAGCTCGCACCTGCGTTCTAACTGCACCTCGGTAAGGCCAAATCGAAACGCGCCAAGCGCCTCAACGCGCTCGCGTGCCTGCTAGTTCACAACTCGAAGGGCTATTCAGTGGCGTTCAAATGGACATTAAGCAATTATACGGACACTTCAGGCGCATTTTCTAAGTCGCCGTCGCCGCGTTGTTCCGTATAAAGTTCTAGGGCGATAACACTAAAGCCCCTTAAACTTCTTTAGATAACACCGTCGCCGCGCGCCGTATGCTGTATGTGAGAGTGAAATCGTGCGAGAGCGAGCCAGCGATCGCGGCTCAATCTCGCGTACGTACGGGAGGAAAGCGGGGCTGGAGCGCGCCGTTTTCAGCCGCGCCCATGGAACCAAGGGGGTGGGGGGAAGGTAGGGGGGTCGTACTTCGTCAGCAACTGCTTATGGTGCGGCCGCGCGCGGGCTTTATTTTGAAAGCGATCTGCTTTGGGGGGGGGGGGGGGGGGAGGCAGAGTCTAGGTGGGCCGAGCGCACGATAGCTAATCGTGTGCTGCGTTCTCGCCGCTGCAGTTTGCGTAGAAACGATATAAAGCACGAAGGTTACTTCACTCGCTGCTGCTGCCGCGCTTCCTCACGCCAGCGTTTCGACAGCGAGCGTCCGCGCTCATCGAGTGCGATGCGTGCATGTCTGCCTGCGCACGCTCACACACCATGCTGTTAATTCAGTTAGAAAGCGAGTGCTTACAAGTTCATATGGCCCATAAAAAATACTATCCTTACTTATTGTGGCTGTCTACTAATTTGCTATCCCAACCAATGTTTCGCCTTTCGGGCGAAACTGTGACATTTAATATTCTATGCACGCATGGCTGCGACATGACGTGTTCAATGACGCACGCACTGTGCCCGTGAAGCCACTCTGGCGTTGGGAAACCGTACTCATCTCGCACTCGGGGGCCCGAATTCGATTCCCACCCCCAGACCGAAATGTACCAAACTTTCTTTTGAAAGCCACTTTGTTTACAGGAACCTCCTTGAGAAATCTGACGTCAATCCGAGCACTTTTCCACGTGTTCTTACTGTTTGCGCCGCCGGCCATTCTTGGTATCACGTTTCGCTCACGTCGACGGATTTTCACGTAATGGGGCATATAATGCTTTCACATTAAAAAATGACCGTTATACAGTTCAACATATAGAATGAAATTCAACGACTTTTTTCTATGGTGTCACCCACGAAAACACTGTACTCAACCCATAAACTTTATCAACGAAGCAAGCTTTGACGTACTGACATCCGTTTCGTACTGCCTTTGGAGTCAGAACGTACGGCGTTCTCAATCCAAAATCTCCTTTAGAACCATACAAGTCGCTCAAGCTAAGTTTTCATTTAGTGTAAATATATTTCTTTAGTACATGCAATAAAAAGAAAATGTTGCAGGCACCAACACAGTATTTCTCTTTTGAGGTGCGCCTTTTAGTCCAATGCATTAAACACATAACATAAGTTTTTTTTTTTTTTTCATTCAATGTCGCACCTTTGAAAGTAATACTTTGGAACTCTGAATTTTTTTCATTCTATACCTTATCTCCGATGTAATCCAGTAGCGGAAAAATAGACGAGTATGTGTCCATTTAGAATGCCTACAATTGCTTAGAATGATTGCAAGATTTGACTTCGCAAAATCGACTTATCTTGTATTCATGGCGCAAATCGTTACAATGAGAAAGTAAGTGCGATAATCAGACTGCCGGGATAGCCGAAGCTTGAGATGTAAGCGGTTGAAAAAAACATTAAAAATTTCGGGAAAAAAACTTTTTCGTTTTTTTTTTCATCTAGGATAAAATTGAAAAAAAGAACGGAAATAGAAACAGAGCTTCCCCGCAGAATTCTTTTGTTGCGATGCGACTCCTTTCGACGTATCTAAATGTTTGGTCAAGACAGGGAGTTTGGGAGTCTGCGAAGCACCTGGATCCATCCACGTGGTGGCGAGGACTTTACTTCAACTAACCCTCGTGGCCCCATCGCTTGTCGCGTACTGCAGATTCCCCCTTCTTCTGCGGCGGGTGAAAGAAAGTGGTCCGAGTTTGGAAATGTGCCCACCAAGCTACCCAACAGGCTTGGAGGGGATAGCGTGCAAAAACTTGTGTGCGTGCACTCGAACCTCAACGTCCGGAAGGCTTCGTGCGCTGCTCAGGGAAGCGTTGACGCGTCAAGCGGAAACGAATCGAATCAACAGGTTGATACAAACGTCGGTCTTGACGCTTCGATGTCAAATCAATGCCTTGACGTGAAATCGTGCCTATATTTTGAACCCGGAAGCTCGATCTGCCGGGACTTATGTGATGCAATAATGTAACGATTACATTATTTTCAGTATTAGAAAAATAAATGTGTCGGTTTTTTTTTTTTCATAGCTTTGTGCGCAAACGTCTTCGTTTTTTCCCTTTTTTTGTATTTTTCTAAACAAACAAGAAGGAAAACAGTTTTCTTCACGCCTCTCAAAATTTCCCGAAATTTTACATCTCTAGCCGAAGCAAGCACTGGCGTGGCAGGCAGGCAGAACCAATTTAGTCACGATGTGCCCTGCCAGAACGTAGTAGTTGCGTCGGCGATCAAACGACGTTACGTATCCGCGCTACCAAACAGCGACAGCCGAAAGCATGTCAGCACGCTCCTCGGAGCGTATGGTGCCCCAGATTTGTTGAAGCGTCGAGAACCGCGACCGTCTGAATGCAACTTGTTGCTGGCCCGCGAGTTGCGTGCGACTCGCAGTTTATATATATACGCAGCGCGTCGCGATTGAGCGACCCGGCTGGAACACATTAGCCGAGACCAGTGAAGGAATTAATGAATGGAATAAACGAATGAATGAACGGTTTCGGCTATCGACCTCCGCCGCTTTGGTCCTACGACGTTTCACATGTGATCGGCGTAAAGGAAAAAAAAAGAAGGAAACGAAGAAAGCGTCGGCGCTGCATTCCAACGACTTGCGACTTAAACTGGCGACGACAGGAAGAAACACGAAATAAGAAGTCGAGCACCAGATAACCAGTTTATTAATTTATTTATTTATTTATTTATTTATTTATTTATTTATTTATTTATTTATTTATTTACTTACTTATTTATTTACAGATAATGCTATCCGGAAAAATAGACACGGCTGGAGTGAGTACGAGCATGACAAAAACAAAACGAAAATCGAAGTTACGAAAATCAGGTATACGTGTATAACATACAAGGGATATATTGTTATAAGAACAATTAAGAGAAGGGTACGAGCACGAACAGTAACTTAAGAAATGGAAAACTAAGATACAACATGTTGAACAACGTCTCGCGCGAACTCTTTGGATGGAATATACCTGAGCGAGCGACACCGGTTCGTATACCTTCGAATTCTTAAGGTTGTTCACTGTCAGCAGACAGAGATCACTCTTACTGCCGCCATGTACCGGTCGCTATGCGTCATCCGCAGACCCGAAAGATAGATCGGGGATATAATTGCTTTTCAATTGGGTTTTTATTACGGACAAGCGTTACTATTGTTGTCGTTTTTTTACATATATTTCTATATTGCGCTACGTACGTCCGCGTCCTGTTCTTTACGTTCGTCAGTGTATCACTAAGCGCAATGTAATTATGAACGGCCGCCAACTAGCCCCGTTCATTGATTTCCTAAATATGTTTATAGGCTGATTGCGGCACTTCAGTGTACTACTACGTGGATAAAGCAACCGTCTCCCACTTTCTTGGAAGAAACAGAGCTCTATATCTTATTATTATTATTATTATTATTATTATTACACTACTACTACTATTACTATTATCAACTGCTTTTGGTACATGCAGTAGGCAAATCAATGGCCTTCCGCAGGGAGCCGTCGCTGGGGCGCGTACTTGGATACATGTTCGAAACGTATGCTTAGCACGGGTGTGGTTCGCTGTCTGTAACGACACAAGTGTCGAGATAAAATTAAGCTGTAAATAAAGCTGTAGGGCAAGAATATGATCAACACAGGGCATATTCCGCATGTATCCGGCCTGATACCCAGGAGGGATACCTTACGTAATCTCTCCCGAGTTAAATTAGAAGAAAAATCATTGACGGTAAAATGTGCATTTCGAGATGTGTACCGATATGTTCGCTTAGGAAAGAAGAAGGAGAAAAAGAAAGAAGAAGAAAAGGCGCTACGGCGAAGTGAAGCACTGCAGGTATATTGGCAGAGAAAAAGGGTTGAAACCGAAAACAAGCACGATGAAACAGCGGGACGGAACAGACAACTCGCGCGAGAGAAGCGCAACACAACATAATCGCGAAGCAAGAAGGACGAGAGAGAGATATAACTTCATAATGCCACCGGTGCCACGGAAGCGATGCTGCGAGGGCAAAAGACGAGCCAACGTTAGCGACACAAGGCCAAGAGAGAGAAAGAACGGGCGGGCAGAAGAGAGCGAGACAAGCCATTCGCACGCGCAACGACCACGTGGAATTTCCAAAAGTGAGGAAGAAATAAGACAAAGAAAGATGAAGGCAGCAGACTTATAATTTCTCTGTGAATGCCCAGGAAATTTGCGCGGCGCAGGAAAGAGCCTCCGTGAAGCCGCGCGCGTGCGCACAGCCAAGCAGAACCATGAAATCGACGGTTTTGCACGCGCCCAGGTTAGCGCCCAGAAGCGGCTCCTGGCTTTGCGTCCTATAAACAAGCTACGAAAGAAGAAGAAAAAAAAAGAAAAAGAAGAAAGCCTGCTTTCAAGCTCGCTCAAGGTACGGGAGGCTCATTTCTACATTCTCAAACAAAAGTAATCCTGCATCGATATTAAGGGGGCCCTGAACCACCAATCGGACTTGGCGAAAGAACACAGACCGCAGATAGCTTATGCAGCTACGAACATATCAGCCACATGATTCACTCGTGCGCAGCGCCTGCAACTCGCAAGCCCGGTGCGCGTAGTCATCTTTCTCTTAGACGCCCTCTCTTCAACGGAATCCGGCTCCTCACTCTTTTTTGGAATGCGTTATTTCGTAATATAGCAGATTCCCCATATGCGGCTGCTATCGACCGATAGATGAAATCAATCAGGAATGGTTTTTGGATCAGTGCACTTCTTCCTACTGTTACTGCGTATCTTTATTGACGCAGTTTAATAAGTACGCTGAAGTAAGCGAAAAGGTGCTTTTCAATTTCGATAATACTTACGTACTCCCGGAAGAAGCGGACTATTATATGGTCTGCTCACGCACGGCCTCGGTCACCCGCGTACGTAGCTATTAAGCTGTGGCCACCTTGCTTATCGGTGTCGTAGCCGACGGGTGTCGCCAGTTTCGACTAGTTTTGAACCAGCGACCTAGCCTCGAATCACGCGAAGCTTAAGCTCAGACCACATCCACGCGTGCCAGCGCGCGCCCACTCCTGGAAGCTCCCTTGGCAGACTTCGCTTCGTGATGAGCTAATGATAGCGCTTCGAAATGCGCAGGTTGGACGTGGCTACACTAATGCTATACGTCGGTCAAGCTGGTGCAGGAGAAAGCCGGTCTGCACCACGTTGGACGGTCGGACAGGAGCGTGCGAACGGCGTGCTCACACTCTAGCCCTATCGTGCACGAAGCAAACGATGCAGCAGCATGTAGCAGCGGTCTGCTACGTAGCGTAGACAATGCGGCCGCCGCGGTATGCCGCGGCGAGTCCACTGGCCATAACTGCTGAATCGCTGTGTAGCTGAACTATGCGACCCCCCTCCACCCCCCCCCCCTTTTTTTTTCATTAGTATCTAGCTTGCCCTGGCCAGACGTTACCAAGTTCTGCGATATCACAGGAATCGGCGCGATATTTGCACGGTGGTGTCGCGTCAATCGTTTTCATCTTTTATGTAGCCTTCTGGCTACACAGGCTTGCGGTAAGAGTAGTTTACCTAGCCATTCTGAAACGTTAGCTACGAATTCAATGTAAATATTCTTTATATAATGTCTCTTTGTTCCCACTTTTTCATACACGTGCACTAAATTGCTACGACCTTGCCAGGTAAAAGAAGCCCCAACTCGTTAAAGCAATTACGAGTCGAGGCTAAAGAAAGATTGCGCTCGAATTAGGCTAATTGTTGCCAATTGTGCTGCGAAGACATTAGCAAACTAGAGCGCGGCAGCTGTTTTCGTACGGCCGACTCGCGTGTCATTGGGCAGGAGTTGCCGTTAGGCGTCGAGCCACATCAGTCTTGAGGCCAGCGAACAAAAGTTGGCCGAGGTCAGACTTTGAAAAAAGGGGGGCAAAAATGAAAGGTCACTGACACCATATCAGAGTTCAGAGTGATGAAGCTTTACTTCAAAACTCCACTTTCACTTTTTCGCCGGAAGAATGCTGATTAGTGGAGAAATTGCGGATTAAACTTCTTGAATTCGACCGAACCGCACAGCTGGTTGGTCAGTGTGCAATCACGGACTTCATATTATTTTGTCGTATTAGGGCAGTTTTAGCGCAGAAAGTGTTCTCGAAACTACCTATAGGTTCAGTCTTTCCTTAATTTAGAATGCAACGTAATCATCCGGTAACGATAAACTCTGTAAAAACCGAAGGAGAGGCTGTGAAAATGACGTCATGGGCAGCTAGTACAGAAACTACACGAGCGTGTCGCCACTAAACCTTCCGTTTCGGAGGTGTATTTTCTGTCTCGTCATGCGTCTCCCCACGGTATGAGTGTAGACTTCTCGGAATTTGCGAAACGTGATTTATAGGTGCCTGGAAATATTTGAAATTTCGAACATGATTCAGACGGACTTTGCTACTCGATTTGCATTCGATTCGAGGCTGCACTATTACAGGTTGTCGAATGTTCCGCTTATCTGCGAGTATAAGGGATAACAATTCTTATTTGTGTCTATAGCACAGACGCAAGTGGCGACTGTTTTGAATGATTCTGGTGCACGGGAGCCGCGGCTGTGGTGCAGAGAGATCAGTTGCTGAGCAAACGCGTGGAGTATTCTACTGACTAATTTTCAGCCATTTAATGCTGATGTCTCGCTTTTAAGCAGCTTACGATTTTATTTTCTCTATTTCTCGAAGCAATTCATTATTTGGACGATCTTTCACTACGTCTGCATCGTCATTAATTGTGAAACAATGTGCAGTATTACACTCTGATACTTCAACGAACAACACTCTACCGCGAGCACCTGGTGACACGCTGTTCCCGTATATCATTGGCACTGTCACTGTGATGATGCGTCATAACCATCACCTTTCGGTTGTTTCCGATTTACAAGCTCTCAGCTAACCGCACGTCCAGTTCTGAAAGGTAGTAAATGTATCAAATTACGCAAATAATTTATTATAATTTCTTTCGCCTTACTCCACACAACTTTCACATAAAGCTTTGCTTAGAAATGAAAGAATATGCCGCATTCGATTCGATATTGGAAACTAAGTTTTCTCGAACATTCATATTAGATTCGATTCGAAAAGTTCGCTATTCGAAAACCCCTAGCAATTTACTCAAACAGCTTAACTTATCATTCGTCTTTATTATTCCTATGGCGTGTAAACAGCATGCATGTTCGCGACGCGGAAAAAGCAAAACAGTCTGGCAGAACCGTGATGGTCTGACCTTGCGTATAAGTCGCGTAGGTCACGCAGCTGTGGTGGAACTAAACGTGGCCGTGTCGAAATCTTCCAACCAAAAATGCAGTGACTTTTGCGTTGGCAGTCGACTTTGCCCACATAGCGAATAGTGTCTACTGTCTTGCAGTAAATTGGTTATGTTCATTCACGTTTTGAGAGGTAGGTGAACTTCTTGAAAACTCCGAGAGAAAGCGGTCGAAATCCGGCTGTAACCATGGGCCTCAACGCCGCCAATGATTGTAAACATTATTGTGTTGGTAGTCTCGTTTCCGATTATAAATTAAATGAATTCGCCACGCTATAGACCACCTGGGCACTTAACTTAGTGACGACACTCTTTAAAGCGAGAATAGACATCGAACTGCCCTGTTTCTAGATTAAAATAGCCCAGTGAACTAAGACCAGTTAGACGAATTTTACTAGCGACTCAAAATTCTACAAAGATGTGTAGACGTATGTAGGCGCAATCGGCTGACAGCCAGGGCATATAACAGATAGAGCATGATATATGTTCTGCGGTTGTCGCGTTATACTTGTCTGTCGGACTTCTCGTGTATGTATTAGGCAGACGCAAACAAGCAGCATTACTTGAGACGTATGCGCGCTATCTTCTTTATTTGCCTCTCCCCGGCCTTCGCTCTGAATGTATATAACAACGTGCTTGAGGTCACAATAGTCAGTCAAAACAACAGGAATGTCCGCATTTGCGAATGTCGTTTGAAGCTTCATTGTACTGTAATATGGAGAGACAAAAAAAATTCACCGACGATTACGATACTCCCTAATGTGAAATTTGAGCGCCGCTCTATACATGTTTTCATTTCTCGATATACTATATAGAGCTTTAGATTAGGGGACGCAAGCGGCTTGCGTACGCAACTAGGGGCCACAGTAGTGCGCATGCGCTGGCCCGTACGCCTCAGTCTGCGAATGCGCAGTACCGTCGCCCCTAGTTTTTGAGCACGCAAGCCGCTTGCGTCCCCTAATCTATAACTCTCCACTGAGTCAAAGAAATTGAGAGAGACATGTTGCAAAGTCGGCGATCGGCGAAAATCTGATCTGCGGGTCAAGCGCGTCGGCTTTTATACGTGACTCCATCGAAGGCTCCAGTGCGATCGCTGGTGCCGCTTGGCTTCCAGAAAGTACTGCATAATTCGCGTCGCGCATTCAATCAGATTACAAAACAATCGAAAACCATCACAATCGAAACAAACGCGAACGAGACCAAACCAAGCTAACCAAGCAAGCGCGGGCGAGGGCTGACGCGAGCGGTCCGGCTGAGACTACATACGAGTACGCATCGGGCGGTCGGGTGCGCACGTCATTGAAGCTCTCATTGGTGTCCGCCGTTCGCGGCTCGCGTCTTTCATCTGCAGCTCCGCGTTCGCTCTTTCATCTTTCGTTGTCGTGCTCGTTCGCTCGGTTACGCCGCCGCCGACATCGCCGACGCTCGCCGCAGGAATAGGCCATTAAAGGGCAAATCCGGCGTTTTTTTAAACCATATAGGGATATTGTCAATTTCAAATGGCAATGAGTCTTGTCATCGGTAGTGTGGCTCGATTTGCTTAGAAATTCATCAATAACTTTAAATAGCCAATAAACGAGATACCGAAGCCGGAAGGGATAGCTGCTGCGTGTGACGTCACGATGAGTCGATGACGTCTGATCCTACACTACAATAATGGAAGCACGCAGAACACGTGCTAAATGTGCACGCACTATACGTGGCACTAATGCCAAATAAGCGAAGCTGATGATGTCTCCTGATGACAAAGGGAGCTTTTACGGGTCTTCCAAACTAGACAGCGGCGACTTCAGCGACGATTTATCGACAGATGGCGGTGTAGTCTCTGACGTCACGAACACTGGGTGGCCAGTAAAATGTCACGCGTCGGGAACGCGTTACCAATCTTTAAAATTAATTTTTCAGGAAAACTAAATTAATTGCAGCCACATTGTTCGGCACAGATAACCAGAGTGCAAAAGAGAACGTATATTCAAAATTTCGTTTAGATCAGCGCACATCGAAAATCGCCGGAGTTGCCCTGTAAGAGCTGCGCTCTAAAAGTGCATTATCGCCTCTTCGCTGCTTGCACACAGGACGTCCCCTCGCGTCCACATCCTGGTTCCTTCTAGTCTCGAGACTATCAAACGCTTTCCATCTAATGGCCTCCCGCAGCGAGCAAGCGTAGGCTCCCAAACACAAGCAGCGCTCGCCGGAAAACTTCCGGACTTGCGACACGCAGCGGAGCGGCCGCCGCTGCAGCCGAGCAAAGCGACAACGCGTGACCGCAGTCATGTGAGAGGCAATACTGGCAACGGGCCTCGTCACGGGACGCGGCCCCTGAACGCCATGTGACACGCCACAACGCGAACGACTCGGTCGGCCATTCTCCACATCTTCCCACGAGGATGCGGTCACAGAACAAGCAGAGCTTCGGCACGCTTAAAAACAACGAACACTACTACATAGCCTAAACGCTGTATAAGTCCGATTTTGAGTCCCGGTCCACTTGAGCGGAAATAAACGCCAAGTGTGGCCTGTTGTAGAATAAGACTATCAATCCTAAACCGACCGAACATAGAGACACTTGGCGTGATGACATTGATAACGACGATTAGGGCGCGATGGCTACAGCGGTGCGACGATGCGCGCACGTGCGCCATCGCGGACCCCGGATCAAAACAGGGGCAAGGCAAATATTTTCTTTTACTGCGAGTTCTGCGCCAAATAAGCTGTGACAGAAGTCAAGAGATCTACATGAGCTGCTGTACGGTGAAGCACTGTAAGAAAGAACAAAAAATGAAGTAGGCGCAATCGAAGCGTTCGTTTTGTACACTTTGTAGCTCAATTAAATCTAATTAAACACCCGCGCCTACGAGCTAAAATCATCGCGGGCGCATACCGGCTTGTTGTAATGTATGCCAAGGTTTTTGCCCAGAAGTGCAAACTGTGCGCGAACAAGCTACGTTCCAAGAAAAAGTGTGAACAAACTGCGCGTTCCACGGTGGTAAAACGGCGAAGTGCGAAACTGCGCGCGAGTGGTGCCTATCTGAGAGTAGAAATTATAGCACCCCGAACTTGCGAAACGCCGTAGTGAGCCCGTCTAATCCAATTTGCTCCCGAAGCTGCCAGTCGAGCAAACATAGGTCCGCGTATAGACGAAGCAACCGAGGATCGCGCCGAGAACGCAGAAGTTACGACGAATGAGCCAGGGAGGCACCATCACAAACAAAAGGGCTCCAAACTCTCGGTGTCTGGTCGATAGAAATTTGCGCAAGCTGGAAAGATGTGATATATATATATATATATATATATATATATATATATATATATATATATATATATATATATATATATATATATATATATAGAGAGAGAGAGAGAGAGAGAGAGAGAGAGAGAGAGAGAGAGAGAAGAGACGCGGTCGCGCGCACGGCACGACGGGAGAATATGGGATAGTGTGGTGAGACCATGGCTTCGAGCGACCGCACCGCATAGGCGTTCGTCCCGGGTTTTATACCCGAACCAGGATGAATTTTCTTTCGCCCGCGAAGCTTTCTTTCCGAGAAACCCGTAAGAATTTTCTTTGTAGCTGCGTGCCACTAAAAGCTTCACTTTGTAGCTTCGGCCGCTAAAGGAATGATGCTAATAAACAACGGCAGCAGGTCAGAGGTCAACGACCACGGTGCGACGACGATGACGGCGGGTGGCGACATGACGGCGACACTTCGGCTCAGATCCCACGGATCCGAGATCTAATCATCGACGGAAATGCTCTCCTCGGATTACTTCTGCCTAAGAAGCACATGATGGTGATGAGCATGAATGCGATACATGCGACAGACGGCCACGAAATTTAGCCGAGTAGACAACGGCTGCGCGTGAATGTGCACTCGTGAATAGATACGCATGCAAATGAGTGCGCAGTACAAGTACAGACCCTCACTGATCACTGCGCAAGCGAGTTCGAAACGTTTGCGAATACAGCATTGCTGTCCCCAGCCTTAGACCATACAGCTGGGTAATGGCTACTCCCTTGGGACGCAGTGTTCGTTACCAAAGAAAGCGCAACGTCAGGATTAGCCAAACAAACAATTACAAAGGTTGCTTGAGTGAGGCGAAGCAGAAATGCTTGCACAGCAAGCATTTGGACACGTGCTCCGACCAAACTGTCGGTGTTCACCAACCAAAAAAAAAAAAAAAGAAACGTGTAGGTGACGGCTGCGGAGTCATAATTTTTCTGGCTCCACATTCTGGGCGCTCGGGTCGCGAATGCTCCACTTCGCTGTCACGGAGCTGAACGCACGCATGAAGAACGGTTTCTCAGCGTCTCGGCGGCCATTTACTCGACATTAGTGGCGGTACGAGAAAAACACAGCAAGACGTGCAGGGGTCGCGAAATGCAACAACGGCGACTACGCAGAGCATCGCGGTTACTATAAAAAGGCGAAACGTAAGTAACTACTCGGCAGCGGCAACCGCGACTTCGTTGTGTTTAGGGAGCGGCGCCTTTTCTCGAGAGAAGATTGAATGCAGCGGTCCCCCGCAGCTTTTTGGAGTCAATTAACGCACGCAGCAACAACGGTGCACCCGAGAATTCTGAGCCACACCTGGCGAACGAAAGGGAACGCAACCTCTGGAATCCAGGCAGCCGCCTTATATAAACTGCGCGAACAGTGAAGAAGAAGGCCAGGCACATATGTGCGCCGCTGCCGCCGTCGCACAGTCCCGAAAGCACTACGCGAGACTCCGGGCCAGGCACGCGTCCCAGATGAGACAGAAAGTGGAGCGCCGGAGCGCTCAAAAAAAAAAAAGAAAAGAAAAGAAAAAGGACGCGCAGAGAACGTCACACACGCCGCCGCAAGTGCGCGGGAGCGGCAGCGCGCTCCCGCATTTCTAAAACGGGGCGACCGCCGAGCGCGCTGCTTTGTTGTGCGCTGGCGGCGACGGTGCGCTGCAAATTTCATTTCGAGAGAGCAACTCAAAACCCCCGAGGGATTAGAGACGCCCGCCACGCCGCACTGCGCAAGCGAGCAACGTCGGAGAGGGAGGACTCAGTGCATTTGTCTGGGTGCACGTACGCACACACGCACACACACCGCTGAGAGAGAGAGAGAGAGAGATAAGAGACGGAGAAAGTTAAACTCCAGAGACCGTTACTTCGGCCAATAGCTGGGGTCGTGGCGCAATCTCTTCGCGGTCCGCAGCGCGCGCCGGTGAGGGCCAATAGTGTTAACAATGAGTTCCACAGTATGCGCCGCTCCGGATGAGCAGTAGGAAGCAGAGCCGATCCGGCAACGAAAGCCAGACGCGGGCACGCGTATTGCCAGATGCGCGCGCCACCATAAGGAAGCGGACTCGAGGAAGCCGGATGACCGGTTCGTGCTGCCGTGTGCGTTCCGTTTCTTTTGGTGCGTGGAGGCGCAACGCGAGAACTCGCGCAGATACGCAGCAGCGCCTTCCGTCACTGCGACGACGAAACGCGCTCGCGCATCTCCCCGTTTCGATCGCGACAAGAAAAAGTAGTCGCGTGCACTAGCCGTTTGTCGATTATTGGAACCACAGTAATTTCCAGCGTGATCGAAGAAGGCGACGCATAGCGCTAATAATGATTTTTCAAGATAAGCGCCACGCGCCTTATTCTGTTAACTCGGAGGTGTAGACCAAGACCGGGTAGATGCTGATATTAGGATAAGTGAAGCTAAGCGACATCAAGTTAGCAGATGTTAGCGGTAGGTCACGTTAATAACCGATAACATGGGAAGAAAAAAATTTGGAGGACGCTTTGAACACGATAGCATTGAAAGATCCCTGAGTGCTTCTCACGCTTTCCGGCAACTGCAGCTTATGTAATCTAAAGTCCCTAGATTTTCTGCTTTAGAAAGCAAAGAATATCTAGGGACTTTTATGTAACCGTAATGTTTACTGAGAAACGCCGGTGGCGAACGCTATGCACGAAGGCGAGCTTTCTGGTAGAAACGCGGCCTCTTGCGTGGGCCGATCCCGGAGACAGTGCACAGCCGCGCCAAAATATTTACGTCATTTTCAAGTGTCTGTTATTGTTTGGCACGTAATATTTCAGCCTGAGAAGACTTAACATAAAAGGCATGCGCTGTCGGTGTTTTGTTTCGTGATATTTGTTTATCGGCTGTCATTCTCAAAGTTTCGAGGAATAAGTTTGTCAAGAATGTAAGACAAGGCATGAGCAACTTTTGTAATAGAATGGTGTGGCGATATATAACCAGCACATACCGCAAGTCATACAGCAGGGCGTGGCATATACGTATACCTAATTATATACGACAAATTTCGCTCACGAGACGCACGGCGCCGCACGCCGATATCGGATTTTATGCAACACGGGGCCCTTAACGCTAACGCGATAAAACGCAGTCGAGGACGAGACAGATCAAGAAATAAGATAATTAGAAGGCATAACGATAACCCGGTAGACGCAGGGCAGAAGTATGCACAAATCTCTCCGGGGCAAGTCTGCGTCAAACTGTGAGCTTAATTAAACAGGTGAATGCGTCGATGCCGAATCCGTCCTCTCACTGAGAAGGCTTCGAACTGAAGCGAGTGCCGACTGGTATTTTAATTACATCATGTGCCAGACTCGTCGAATCCAATTAACTTTTTTTCTAGCTGTCCGTGCTATTTCGCGATGATTAAAAACGCGATTTATTGAATTTTAACGAATAAGTGCTTATCCATGTCTGCTAGAGATTTATAACCGTTGACACGCACGTGTCCACTTCGTGAAAGAACAGGAGTGCCTAAAGATGGTTTTCATCACAACTATGATTACACTTGAAATAAAAAAAAAATAAAGCAGAAAATTAGAGGCTGCACTCAGCACGCCCCGTACATAAAAGACAGAGAGAGAGAGAGAAAGAGAGAGAGGCGGGAAGGTGGCCAATCAGGAAACCTCGGCGTTCTCGAAGGTGACAGCATAATCCCTAGCCAGACGCGCCGGGCCGCTGGATTCATTTGCAGGGACGTCGGAAGTAAATAATGGTGCTCGGAGGCGGGAAACGCATTCGAGGGTCGCCGAGGAGCTGTGCACAGAGCGCGAAGGTTTTTCAAAACGCCGCTCCCTTCGCGAGAAGCGAGCGCTCTGCTAGGCGGTGTGAGAGAAGACTCGAGGATGGCTGACGGCTAATGCGCTCCTCGTATTATACGTAGATAGCCACTCAGATAGGCGGCGCTTTAAGTTGCGGCTCGTGGTGAGTCAATTCACAGGTGTTTCGTCGCTGAAACGCGCTAATGCCAGCGCGGCCTTCTTGCAGAGTTACACACGTCGGCGACGTCTTCAATTACACGGAGCAGTATGTGACTTCTGTGCGTATACAAGGAATCGAAACCTGAGAGAGCGCGGTATCTTGCGACTCGCGAGGAGCCAAGCTTCTCAGTGTCTGCCCTGTAGCTATAGCTGCCGCAAGGGACGATGCGAGTTGAGCCTGGAATATTCGCACGTGGCTGAGGCAATTTGAAGGAAATCGGCGCACAGCAACTATACAGCACACGGGCTGACACAGAGGGGGCGCGGGAGCCGCCACCGCCAAATCGACGGATGTACTATTTCTGGCATCACGTGCCGGGTGGAAGAATGCACGCGCATTGCCGGTCCCGTTGTGTACCAGTAAAGCTTCAATTGGGGTGAGTTGGTTCATATATATATTTATATATATAGTCAAAAGGCGCAGGACAACTATGAGGGACACAACGAAGCACAAAACCACATCACAAGCGCCGTGATGTGGTTTTTGTGCTTCTTTGCGTCCGTGTCAGTCGCGCTTCGCCTTTTGAATAATTAACCGTAATGTATGCTTGCAGCAAGTGCGTGCGACACTTTCGTCGACGACACGCCCGACAGTCGCGCTGACAAAGGCAACAATCGCGGCACCGGAACGTTACGACAGAGGCGCGTGATTAGGTAAATCGCAGCTTAAAACACGCAAGCACGCACCTCCCTCTCCCACAAACACGCGCACACAGATTTTGTGAAGGTCGCTCGCCACGTGAGACGCAAGGCGAGAAGAAACTACGAAACACTTGCTGGGAAGTTTGAAGCTTATTGTTTTCTTCCACAACAATACATGGAAGAGGACCTGAGAACGAAAAGCCGGGAAAGGGGTCTTGGGAAGCGTTCCGAGGCCCCGGAAAAATGTTATGCCCGCCGGTAGGCGCACGCGTGGGCCGTATACAGAATATCCCGTTTGCGAATTCAGTCGCAATCAAGCTACCATTGTCACACATTGAGCCTGCAACAACCTATAGAAAGCGGCCTCCAAGCACTGGTCATGTTTCGCTGACGTTGATCGAGGCCAACGCAACGTCATGACGCGACGAATGTTGACGCCGCCCAAATTGTCGACTGGATACATTTGGCACACATTGCACAATGTTTAATGGTAGTGTCTGGAGCAACATTCCTGGCATATGCCACTCCAAGTGCGACGAGGCATGAGAGAGAGGAAGTGAGACAAAAACAAAACACACTCGTGATAACACATGAACGCACGCAAAATTCCCTACCACAAAAGCTATTTATTTACTCACTGAGAACTGTATCCCGCAGGAATGCTATCGGCTATACGCATGAATCGAAGCAAGAATGCTATATTGCTACGGATTAGGCGCAAATCAGCAAGACAGACGCGCACGCAAGAAAGAAGGAGTGCATGCACCGGAGGATTTCTTCTTGCGTAAGCGTTTCTTTCGCTGGTTGTCGTGTTACTTGATCACGTAAGAAATCGCTCACCACTTAGCTTGTTGCTCCACAACAACGCGCCCGTTTCTGTAACACCCTTTCCACCCTCCACACAACAGAAGCGGACGCAACACTGTCCCCTTCTGTCCAATGATCCCTGACCGCTAAACCGCACCCTATATGCCCGGGCAAAAAGAACTCGGCACTAACGGCATATCCAATACCGCGTCACCAGAACGTGTTGTTAGAACGCCCGTACACCTTGCTCGGGGTCGAAGGTCATTAAAGCGACTCGCAGCGCGCTGCTAATTAAGCTCACTCCTCCAATTCCGATAGCGAATTTAATTTCAGCAAGGTGGTTTTTCCGACAGCACCGCTCGCGAACCTCGATCGGCCGTCAGCGCACCGTGTGTCTTGCTTCTCCCACCAGGGCTAACCCATCGACAAACGAAGGCTACCTTCCCTCGTAACTCGCTCAACTAGAACGGCATCTCGTCTCGTCGCGTGTGACAAGGGCGCGTGTTCCCGGAGGTGGCGCCGCGGGAGCAGTCAACCGCTCGCGTGGCGCATCGCGTGTAACACACGGCTGGATACGTCCGTGCTCGGGGGGCAAGGCTTCCTTCCAGCGTACTACATAGGGTCGACCGCCATTGGCTCCGCTCGATCGGGCCGCCCGGTTAAAGTCGTGTGCAGCGGGCGAGCGTGCTCGCACGCGGCGCAGGAAAAGCCCGGACTCGTGCGTGTAGTACGTACACGAGCTCGGCGACGCGCCAGGGGAAGTCCCTCGCCGCGCCGCAGCATTCGGCTCGCGCTCCGCTGCATGCCCGCACCGCCAACTGGGACGTCCGCAAGCAGGCAACCCTGCAGCGACGGCGCCGGCGTATCGAGGTCATCATCGCCAACAAGGGCGGCCGGACGGGATGCCCTTGTTCTCCCGGCTACCGTGGCCCGACACCGAGCAACGACTCTTTTTTTCGTGTGGGCCGACTAATGGGGTGTTTACTACCGGCCATTCAAACAACGCAGGCACGCGTGGCAGTGATCCCCGTAACACTTTTACGCAGGACGGCGTCGCGTGCGCTTGAGAGACGGCCAGATCCGCTGGGCGCGAGATGCGAGCTGCGTGAGGATTACTCGGGCTATAATGCGGCGCCGCCATAAAATGGTGTTCCCGTTCGCCGGAAATTCCGGAGTGCCTTCTGTTTCCAGCAAATCTCGAGCTTAATCGGGAAATACGGCGCGATATACTTGCATTTCGCACACGCCTTTCTTTAAGCGACCGTGAACAGGTAATAGCGCCTGGTGCACGCCGCACGCTGAACACAAGAGAGGTCAGTGTTACCGGTACGTGAGATTTTAAGTACAGATTACATGAAAACACACAAAGCTCGGCCCACTCTACGCGCGTGCCAACCGTCCCCGATTATGCATCGCTGTCCCGTATTAAAATGTTCCGATTCCCTACTTCAGTCCTCCGTTCGTCCCGGATTAAGGACCAGTGAGACTAAACGAAAATTCAATTAAACTGTGGGGTTTCACGTGGAGGTTCGAAGCCGGGAACTTTCCCGCCGGCGATTCTCACAGCCTACACCAATTTTGAGCCTGTGCCTTGCAACCAGCCCACGCAAGCTTTCAGAGCAATTTGTTCCTTCTACTTTTATCAGCGATAGCCCTACGGAGGTTTCTCTGAAAAGCTGATCGGGATACAATAAGACGTGCCGAACACGCTATGACGGAAGTCAAAGTCGATCTTGGTGTACTGTGCACGTAGGGACTGTCAAAGCAACTATTGCATAATAAATTCATAAAGATTCGACAAAATTCAAGACTGCATTCTAAAATAAAGTGTCGCGTACTGCAGGTGCCGAAAGCGGTAAATAAGCGAAGTATATCACTTTGAAAAAAAGGGAGAGCAGACCGCGCACATTTCTAAAGTGCAACTCACATTTCTTTTAGACTGTCGCCATTTCATATCCGACTGTCACCTCCGCCCTTACGCAATCATTGTAAGAACTGACGTTTACCGCCAATGAGCACGTGTTGCGACAAAAAAAAAATATGGTCTCAAATCATGCAATCAATCTCACGTAGGCTATACGGCTAAGGGATTGTATCCTATTTTATTCGTCGCGTCCCGTTGTAGTTGTTGTTGTAGTTGTAGTTTTTTTTTTTTTTTTTAACCGGCTCGAGTCGTTTTCCAGCTTTTACCGGCGCTGTGCTGGCGTCCCTGCTTCACTGTGTTTGGAGCACTGCAGCTGTCTTTAGCGCATTCGTGGGACAGACGACTTGCAATCTTGCTGTTCGCGATGTAACAGCTACGTCTGCTTCCCAAGACACGCGGAAAACCGAGATTAGACACGTTGTTACAGCTTTCTAAATAAGGTTAAAGGGCCACTGAAGAGAAAACACGCTGAGCTGTATATATTAGTAGGTAAGTCATCCTCGCACGATACCAAGAAAACGAACTGTTACGTCGAAAAGAGGCCTGATAGGCCAGAAAAGAAAAACGCACAAACGAAAGACAGGTAGCGACGCCGCCTGCGGCTGCTGTTCGCCGTTACGTCACGGTCCTTGACGGGGTCTGCGCGGGTCCAAATATAGAATAGACCGTATTATAACGCCAAATACTGAACGTGGCAAGTTTCGAAGATTGTTTTTGCTGCGCTACAACGACTCAAGCACGAGAAGAAAACACACTGGCACACGCGTGGTGTCACATCCGGTATACACATCTGCACTGCGAATCTCGGAGAGAAATGCAAAAAAAAAAAAAAAAAAAAAACTGGTAGCTTTTTCCCTCCCTTTCTCGATGTAATGAACCCCTCGGGCGGAAATGAGCGAAATTACACTTTCTTGAAATGATGCGTCACCAATCTTAACCGACGTAGCGTCTTTGTGTGTGTCCTTTAGGTGTTAAATTTAGCGACCCTTTAAGCGCCGCGCAGAAGAGCAAAGCTTTTCACGTTATTCGCTTCGGAGGCAGAGACGAAGGTTTCTGCGTGCCTGTGTGCACCGGATTCCACGTTTACAGTGCGAGAGGGTTGCGAAAGCGGTGGCTGTCGACCTGGATGCACAGGTAAAACCCAGTTCTCTTTTCACCTTCTGCCTTTTCTATGCCTCTACTTCGCTGCGACTTCTGCGGGTCGAGATACAGGTGTGCTCCGCACAAGGCAGTTAGGAGGCGGTCTCGTTCAACCAACCAATTTATCACGCGGCACCGGCGCCTTGTCCTCGGGCGCACACCGAAGCTAACGACAACCCGCCCCGTTCGAGGAGTCATCTTTCAGTCGAAGACGGAGCACCCCTTGTTTAGTGAAAGCTCGCTCGGAGGTGGCAGTGCATCATATCTCAAAGGACGTAGTACGCACGTGTGTTCATGCGAGTCTGTCGGTTAAAAGTTAGACAAGACTCAGGTACTAATGCACTGGCGGATTTGTAAACAACAGAAGATATAGCTCCACAAATGCTAATGGAAAACGTGTATACAATGTACAAATTGTGCATGTGATGCAATTCGTTACTTGCATCTGTGTGTACGTCGGCTATTCGTCACCTTTTGTGGCTGTGAACATTGTACTCAGATATTAGGCAAACATGCTCAGTGAAGCCGATGTAAAGCTGAATGTTCCAGAGGATTTCACCCGTTAGATAACGGACAACCGATGCGCTGACTCACTGCTCCAGTGCTGGCATAACACAGGGCTGCATTCGTTTATTTGATGCCGTTTTGTTCATTTCAATTACTACATTTGCCTTGCGACAAGACATACCTCTTTCTCCCTTGCTAAACACTGATAGAAAAGTGGTGACTATAGACTCAAATAACTCGCATATCAACTTGATTTCGAAAAGTACATCCGTAATGTCTAATGGAATCAAAACGCGACACCTAAAAAGACGAGCTTAAAGAGCGAAGGGACATTTCCCGAGGGTAAATTTCCGAGATGAAGCACCGACAACAGACTAATGGCATACCCGATAAAAAAGAAAGAAAGCGTGGACCATGTTGAATTTCAGTCAAATAGGCGCACTCACAAAACCCACGACGGAAACGCCGCGACGTCCGCGAATATAGTTTGATAAAGTTGGGCACTGTGCCATTTTTGCTCGCTTCAGCCGAGGTTTACCACCAGAGCACAGTTCCAAAATTACGAATCTTCACGCGCGAAAATATAATCCGATTACGAGACGTGCCGATCCATTTTGACCACCTGGAGCTATCTAGCGTGCACCTACGTAAATCTAAGTGCACGCGCTTTTTTTTTTTTTTTTTTTTGCTTTCCGCTCCCTTCGGAATGCGGCGGCCGGCGTAACTGGGATCGTGCCCGCGACCTTGGGCTGAGCAGGGCCACGACATAACTACTGCTCTACCGCGGCGGGTTCGAGCAGTTCCTGCACGTAAATAATGAAGCGCGTAGGTGTTTATTGTCACCGCATTTTCTTATAGGTAACAGAGGTAACCGGTAACGTAGGTAACCGGTGATGTAGGTAACAGCAGTAGTGACCCCGTAGTGCTTCGCTTTCCCGCGTATTTTTCAATGTTTATGAGGCACGTATGGTTGACGACTTTCCACTGACACATTAAATAAATAAATAAATAGACAGACCGATATATAGACAGATACCAGAAACGGCGTTGAATGAAGCATAACAGAGTTATCATCATCACGTCCTCATGGTAACCGTAGGCGTCTAAATGAAATAAAATACAAACTGCAGTCGAAACGAGAGCCGTGCGCAGCAGTCGCTCTGCCATCCCTCCACTGGGAACGGAGCTAATGGTGTTCGAGGCTAGACCGATTTTGCTATCGCTGTTGTGCGTCGCTGTTCTTCGCCGGATAGCTTCGCGACGCTTCTCACAAAGAAAACGATTAAGCCAAACAAGAGGCTGCAACCGGCACAACCACGCGAACATCGGCGAACTGGGAGCGCGAGGCAGCCACTGCTAAAACTTGAGCTAAATTAAACTCTGGGGTTTTACTTGCCAGAACCTGATCACGAGGCACGCCGTAGTGGAGGCGCTCCGGAATAACTTCGACTAACCGGGGTTCTTTTAACCTGCATCCAATGCAGGGTAGAGAGGCGGTTGCTTTTTGTTCTTTTGTCGTTGTTTTTTTTATTTCGCCCCCATCGATATGCGGCCGCGGCGGCCGGCATTTGATCCGGCGACTCCGTGCGCACTTATCAGCGCAACGCCAAAGCTATTAAGCGACCGCGGCGAGTAGGCACCCGCTGTGGTGCGTGACGCAGCACACACACACATGCGAGAAATGGCACAACCGAGCACAGAGAACGAATTTAAACGAAGTCATAAGCACACGAGGTGATCCGCCGAAAAAAAGGGGAAATGGGGGAAAGCCGCTGCAGAAAACGCTGTAGCGTATAATGGAGCACAGCGTCTGCAGTTATACTTGAACCTCCATGGAGATTAGCGGTAGCGTACTGCGCGTACGCGCTCTATGAAGATAGGCGAAGTCCATCCGTGCAAGAAAGGCGATCTCGAGCAATAGGCTCGTTTCCTTGGCGGCCACCAGAGCCGCGTCTTTCTGCTAAGGCGACAGCGGCAACTGATGATGATGCCCACCCCCACCCCCATTGCTGTATAAGGCGAATATTATCAGAGGAGAGAAAGAGAAGGGAGGGGAGGGCGTGCTTCCAGAGGCAACAACTGACAGCACGACTGGAGTGCCACCGATACCGTTCCCAAACGTTTCTGGTGCCTCGCCACTTCCACTGCACGCGTCAGCGGCAGCCTAAATGGAATTTTCCTGCCGTGATCTTTGACCGTCCTTTAACGTGCTTGTTTAAGGCTGAGTATTCTGGAGACAAGACGATAACGGCTCCCCCGCTGAGCAAATTGAGGGAGTTCAGTTGTGTTCTCGCACATTTTGCCCAGCCTAGCGTGCACGAATAAAAATAAAGGCGCTTGCACTCACCAAGTTCAAGGAAACTATGGGGGAAAATCCAGAGAACGAAGCCGGCACACAACCGAAACACGAGAACGCCAAAAGGGAAACGCCAAAATTTATTTTCTCCGTGGTTGCGATCGCTACTAACGCTACTGCTTCTTTCGCTCATAGAGAGAGAGAGAGAGAGAGAGAGAGAGAGAGAGAGATATGGGGAGGGAGGGAGGGAGCTATTCCAGTGGTAGCCTCGAAGTGACTCCTCAACGCTGAGGGAGTGAACTAGCCAGGCGGGGTCTGCGAGCCGGTGAAAGCCGGACTGCGACACAGCGGTTTGTCAAGCCGGCGCCTCCTAGATTTGGTCACGCCCAGACACAATAGGGTCAATTCAAGGCAGGTGTTCGTTGCATTGAGGGCACTTGAGCGCACCTCGCCTTGCACGTGCGACGCGACACACGGGTGCTGGAGGCACGCCGCTATGCAGCCATTGAAAGAATGCAAGCGTCTTCGCGGTTTAGTGTCGGCGGACTTACTTGTGGTAGTTAGAATAACTGCCTAGCCCACGGCTCCCCCTGAAATGTACAGCGTGGGGTTGGGGGGAGGGGGGGGGAGGTAATGTGAGTGATCGCGCGCTGAGCCGAACAGAGCGCGCAAGTATTTAACGCTTATTGTGTTAAGTACAGAGCTCTGAACGGCAATTGTTCAAGCAACTTTTCAGGGAAGGAGACCCAGGGATGAACCGCGATAAAGACGCTCCGCGTGGCCAGTGACACTAATGGTGTTATGGCCGGCGAACGTTGTTCAAGAGTTCTTTGAATTCACCCGCGAGAACTTTCGAGAGACTTAGGCATATAATTCGCCGCCTGCAAATCCGCTACTGCTACCACGTCGCAGATGACCACATAGCCAGGGGGGAAAAAAGCGTCGGCTTTGTTTACACAAACTCGACGCAAGCGGGTCGAGTCGGACTGACCCAGACCGACCCGTCCGCGTTTACATGCGTTTCGCCGAGCCGGTCGATCGCACCCTTCGCAGGAAAGTCGACTCAAAGCGCCCAGAGGCGCCCTCGCCGCGACTCGCTGGCGTTTCCACGAACCCGACAATCTGACAAATCGATCCGCCGGGATTTCGTCGGACTCATTTAGACGTAGATATCATTTCAGAAACTATAACAACGAGTAACGGCATATTATTATTATTTGTTTTGAAAACACATAAACACTTGACAGAAAAGGGAAAGCGGGGAGCAAGCTGGCAACTGTCACCGGAAGTAATTTGACATTCCTTCAGAACCCACGAAGGATCGAACTGCTAGCCTGCCAATATCGTAACACAAGTGAGGTAAACAACGTTCCGAAGACTTTCGATTCTACAGCGCAGAATATCACTTCCGACTTTTCGGGGCGTCAGTTACATCGGGAGCACGAGCGAGAACACGGCGTCGGCACTTCGCGGAGCATCCACATACAAGCATGCGTGCTGTTGCCGTTCACAGAACGCTGTCGAAGCACCGCGCAGAACTACGGCGATCGCGCCAGTACACGTACCCTTATCCTCTCTTCGAAACTAAGGTCAACAAAGCAGATAAGCCGCCAAGCTGCGGCTCGAAGGTCATTATCTCTGAACCAGAGCGGTGCGAGCTTCGGTCAAACAAACGGCGTCAAGGTCACAACCTTCCTTCGACCCTCAATGCATGGGAATCTGAAAAAAAAGAGGGGGGTGGGGTGAACGTGTGTAGGGGGAACACAAGTATTCGTACGTTCACTTCACGGTGCATGATAACTACTAAGATATATATATTACGATAAGTGCCATGCTTAAGGATTGGGTTTTCGTTTCAATCAGCAACCCCGTCAAACCCGTTTCGGCAGGCATTATACCCTGCGGACATAGCACAGCGTTAAAGGGCCCTTAAATAGCGACATGAAGTTAGGAAGTATCAGTACGCTTCTGCGATAGCTAGCGAAACGACCAATATGGAGGGCTGCTAAATGACGCGCCTGCTGAGCTCAAGGTTGCGGGTTTTACACGTGTATAAAAAAGAAGCCTTTGATAAAGCTTCGGATCGGCAAGCCTTTGACGCCGCCATTGCAGGTTTGCAGCGCGCTCTACGTCGCCGAAGACTTCTTCTGGAGTGGCATGAGTAATCAAAATGCCAATCATCGACATTGATGACGAAAACATTAAACATTCACGACATTGTGACTGCAGTTCATGTGAACCGGGCGTTCGACGCGGCACGAAAAGACACAAGCTAACGAATTCGCACCTGTGCCCTACGACGTTATAATGCTGTCGGAACGCTAACGCAACGGTTGATTATTCGTAGACCCGTTAGGTAACCGTGTCTGGCTTTCGAGTAGCAGCTGAAAATGAACGGCGCGTTATTTTGAGAAACGGTCGATTGTACTAACGTGCAGGGCACATGCGACGTTGTATGCGTCATTGAGACTGTGTTGTGATGTATTTCTCTTGTCTCACACTTTAAAAAGCGCGGTAGTTTTATGACGGGTTTTCAACGTTCCGGTCTTTTGTGCTGGAAGAACTATGCTTACCGCTCCTTGTTCGAGCAAAAGAAGCAATTTTTTTTCCGATGCCGGCTACACGGCCGCATATAGACGAGGGTGAAATAAAAAAAAAAAACGCCTGTTTACGGTGGAAGAAGCACGCACGCCTTGCTGGATATGCACGGTTGTCGTTTATATTTACGCGGAGCGTGAATTTATTGTATTCAAGACGAAATGGGATTAACCGGAGGGCCCGATTTTTATTAATCGCATCATAAGAAGCCAACAAACAATGGCACCGAGGAAGACATATAGGGGAAATTACTTGCAGTTACTGATCGAATTAAAGAATCGATAAATTAATGGAAATTAAAGTGGATGAAAAAAGAACTTGCCGCAGGTTGGGAACGATCCCACGTCTTCGCATTACGAGCGTGATGCTCTACATGTTGAGCTACCACTGCATCATCTTCTCATTCACTTTCTTGGGTGTTTATGTCTTTTTTCTTTTTCTACTAGAACTAGCAATGGGAGTGTTAGCCAGCGCCACCACACACAAACCTTGGCGGCGTATGCAGCCCATCTTTTAAGCCGCAGACTGCCATTTGTGCATTTACGCGGGGCGCAAGGATAGCGGACAGCGTAAAGTCACCGGAAAATTTTTTTCCCAGTGACTAGAACAGCGCGGCTGAAATTTCTTCCCTTGAAACCGGGCGACCATTCATAGAACCAGTTCTCGAACAAGGCGCTGCACGCCTTGACGGAAACCGTAACAAATTAGATAGCCGGCGTTCAGAACTTGCTCGCCTCCTATTAGGCACGGTATCTTTTCTTCGTGGGTTTGGAAGTGATCCGTCACGCCTGCTCAAGAGAGCTGCTTCGCAGAAGGCCTTTACCCACAGCCGATGACAATAAGCTCGACGTACCCCGACATAGACGGGCGGTCGGCGATCCTGATCGTCTCTGCAGCCGCCGTCATGGATCACCTCGCGCTCCATCTGTACTGTTGTGCGCATTGCGATCACTCGCTTTGCGCAAAGTTTGTTTGCGAAACGGTAACGCTATTTCCCTTCACCCCGCTATTAGGTTAACATCAAACTGTCTAATATACTGCTCTCCAATGACACTTTCGCACGAAACGCGCAGAACGTTCCCATTTTACGTGAAAGGATTGCGCGAAATGGCATTCAACGGGGACTGGCACTCAGTCTCACAGTGTGCGTCAAGCACTTCATAGGTGCTTTTCACGCGTGTTCGTCTTGCGCTCTGCCTCTACTGGTATTGCTACTGGCAATATAATATTGGTTAGAAAGATACTTGTATTCCTACACATTTAAGTTAAAGTGACGAGATAATGTGCTCTGTTTGTCACCACTCAAGCGTGAACATATCCGACATTTTTTTTAATATTCCCTGTGAAATTCGAAACGGTTACTAAATTCGGGTAAACCAGCCGCGTCCTTATGAGTGACAGACCGTTAGCACAATGCTTCACACGCGCTTCTTTTTACAGGAACAACAGAAAATACGGAGAACTTAAGCAGTTTCGCCTGTCCGTCGTACATGTTCCTCTTTTAGTTCACGTCTTCGTAGCGCTCTTTTCTTCAATTAAGCAGTTTCTTCTTTCTTTAATGGTTAACGTGCACGACAATGATGCTAAATAGTTCTAATTAATTTATGACCCAAAATTCTTTTTTTTTTTTGCATGTGAAATTTGGCGCTCATTTCCGTCAAGCTAACAACATCGCACCAAAGAGCGAATTATAATAGCCGATGGCAGAGAATCAAAGTGCCAAAGTCCTGACCTGGCAGGTGGGAGGGGGTGTTTGTGAAATAATAATAATAATAATAATAATAATAATAATAATAATAATAATAATAATAATAATAATAATAATAATACAACGATCACTCGTGCTGGGTAAATTCAAATTTTACATATAAAATGTTGAACAGGTACTTATACCGTTCAGTATTAATCTCATTAAATATTTTAATGCGGGACATAGCGTGTTTAGCCAATACGGCCTCTTGAAGGCACTTCGGGCGTTGACTATTATAATGCTCTGGAGAGTACACCACCATTTAAAGAATAAAAGAAAGAGAAACAAAGAAAAGAAGGAAGTTAAGCTTAGTAAAAAGCTACAATGCGAAAAAAAAAAAAGCTAGTCCTACAGTGAGAAGAGGCCTGGTAAGCCAGACATGAAGCAAAAAACGAAGAATGGTGTCGACGCCACCTTAAGTTCTCGCACCAGATCACCGTGACGTCATAGACTTTGACGGCATCTGCGCGGGTCTAATAATTTTTTAATCGATAAAGATGGGCTATATTGCATTCTAAAGAAGCCAATTAATTATTGAACGTGGCAAGTTCGTAGAACCTTCACTGCATCACAATGGCACAAAAAGAAAGAAAACACGAGAAAATGCTTTGAAAACTTGATATCACACTGAAATATTAGCGTTGGGATTTAGGAACGAAAAAAGAAAAGAAACTGAAACTTATATAATACTATATATTATTATTATATTATTATATAGAGAATCTCTATATTATTAATCAACCTCTTACCGACAAATTAACAAAAAAATGAAGTTTTGGAAGAATACGAGACGAAGGGGATTTAATGTTTCTCGTGAGTGTCACTTTCACCCAGAAGAAAGGTGACGGCAGAAAAACTATCGTCACGTACGATTTCATAGGCGGAGACGTTTCAATATTCGAAAGGTTAGGTTCAGTTCGTTTAGTACAGTTCGCAAACGTTAGGTTAGGCTAAGCGTTCCCTTACATGGCGGCCTCTACATGAACCTAGGACTGAGAAAGCATGCATGCATCCATCCGCTACAACGAGCCCTAGAAATGCACCGTAAGAGATTCAGCATATTCAGTATCACTATTACGATATTAAGTGAAAGTCGATGATTATAGCACACGTACCCATTTATCTTGCACTTCAGTAGGGTTAACTTACAAAAGTTTCTGTATACAAACGTCTCTAATCATCAACCTTTTTTAGGGGAGAGATACCAAGGCGTGAATCCCCATGTAAGAAACCTTTCATCCGGCAAGCTTGTGTCTGGTCTAAAGAAGAAAAAAGAAGTGAGCGTTTGTCCTAGTTTATCAGTGATGACCTTTTGTCAAGCGAGTTTCTGTCTTGGGTTTCGTTCCGCGAAGCCTTTACCAGCAGCGGAATGACGCGAGCTGACATCCAAGACTACATATATATATAAGGCATTGCAAACACCTAGGGAAGCCTGCGCAGTTCTAGATAAGGCCTTAACAATAGGCGGCACCTTTGTGCGATACGCGCAGATAACGCCGCACGGACGATGGGGCATTCTGATGGGTCGTAATTCCGGGGTGAGAAAAAAAGGGCGAACCGCAAGCGCGCGACAAACAGATAAGCTTCGTGGAATCCGATGCCAGCCGAAAAACTGCAGTGAGCGTGTAGTGTGCAAAATAAAACCGTTATAGACCTCGCCGCGCATGCGCGCAGAACGTCAGAGTAGAAAACCAACGGCAGATAACCGTACGCATCACCTCCCAGTACATGCTCTGCTTGCTTGATCGATCACAAGCCCTGCTTACGGAATGATGCAAGGGCCAATTCGATGGAAAGCTTCCTTACTTACATCACTGTCAATCGTCACGAAAGAAAAAAATAATAAGCTATATGCCTCCCGTATTTAATAATCTCATATATAATTCCATATAATGACCCGTATGCGTGTGTTTAGTTGGAGCTTAGTGGCACAACGGCAACTGAAGAAAAACTGTGTGCAAGACGGCTGCTATGGATCTTACCATACAACATTTCTCAATATATCAGTTATATGCGTGTTTACACTTTGCTCAGATAAACTGTTGACTGCAGAAAGCTGTAAACATCGACATGCATGGTGGACTAACGATCAACATTACGCAGTTTGGGCTTAGTGTAGCAGAATGATACCTCGATAAATGTCTTTGAAGTGCTGTTGTCTTTTACTTTCCGCATGTTTCAATGATATTAAAATGTGGATAATGCATCGAGGGAAGCTTCCGTTTCTCAACAAATATCCGTGTGTTCGTACCTTGTTAACCAACTCCTGCACTGACGACAGCTTTTCAGATTCCTAGCACTGATTTGATGATCCATATGTTCATATCAGTATCCTAAAATCAATGCGTGTAAGAGTTATAGGGCATATGGAATTTTAGATATATATAATATCCAATTTCGCCGTACTATAACTTACGCCGCTACAACGTACTTAAATGGGAATCGAAAGTTAAGCTGTACTCGTAAATAACTTCTGATTTGGCGAAGTGACCACTCCCAGATGAGGCTTTCCAAGCCTGAGAAGGCGCTAGATCAATAATATAGGTGGCCACGCCCCCCTGAGGCTCCCCTACCACTTTGCCGTGACGTCATGGTTTCCGATAGCGTCTATTCAGGTGTAGCGAGCTGTTTATCTATAAAGAAGGACCACACTGCATCCTAAGGGAACCAAATACATCCATCAGAACACTCACAGGTCGCTTGAACTAGTCGCCGACGATTGCATGCAGAAATTTCATGCGCACGCTGTCAAAGTACGCTTATATGGTCGATGTCTAATGAACGACGAGTTTCACAGCTAGTTCTCGCATGCATGCCTTTGTAAAACTTCATTTCCACGTTATGCCATATGGCAGTTCGCGCGGAAAGAGAGAGAGAAATCACATAGCGCTGTATTCAGAATCTAAATTTTAGGGGTCCAATTCTCGACCCTTCTACCATGTCGCTTCATTACCTGATGGCCGGTAGCCGGCGAGGTTTTGCAACCTCGTAATGTGGGCGCTTGGCCGAAACCAGACTTCCGCCAACTGCACAGCCGAGTCGCAGGCTTGCAAAGAAGCCGCTGCGATCCACGGCACAACGAAATGGATCAGTTCGGTGCAGCACATGCGCATGCAGGCACGGACAGCACACTAACACATTGGCTGACCGCTTCATCCTATCCATCGGCCACTCTGTACAATGACCTTGAATAGAAACTTTCAATTGCTTGCCTTTATTTTTATTATAATCTTTTTTCGGGAACATAAGCTCTAGCAAAGTCTGTCGTGTTTTTCCAAGTGCAACTTCAGCCGCGCAACGGGAAAGGCCGTCTCTCTTGCGAATACAGAATACTGACTGTAGCGTCGTCACACCTTGATGACGCGCCCGTTCTGTATAGCTCGTCTACAAGGGCTTCACGTTTAAAAATAAGAGTAACTAATCATAACACCAGGCCGGATCGCATCTTACGAGACGCCCGGTGCCAAGGCACAGAGGCACAACACGCGGCCCTGAAGGACGACTCGGGGTAAATTTAGCCTGCGGAGCCTGTTTTAACGTGCACGCAAATGTCTGAGCACGTTGACACCTTTTGCACTCCTTGGACAGGGAGAGGAGGACGCGGCAGTAAGGCAGTCGCGCCTGGCAACCTCTTTCCACAGTAACCAAGCATTCTCCACGGTGTGGAAACGGGGGCAGTCCACTGCACCCAAACAGTGTTAGCGAGTAAGTCATTTAGGAAGACTTAATTTCAGCGATTTTCGCTCCTGCAATAGAACTCGGGTGCCAAATGTGTCCAGTGAATAACTCGCGGGATTGCTTCTGTCCATTAAGGCGCCATTCTAGCGGAACGGTCGTGTCAGCAAACTCGCGGTCGCCGAATTATTGCAAAAAAGCAGGACGGCATAATATCGTAAAAGTTAAGTTCTTCTACAGCGATAACTGTCAGAACAAGCGATGACGTAACACCAGAGGTACAAAGTTCACGAAATGCGTTAGGGTTTCTCGCAATTAGGTGGTCGTCATTCCGCGAGAGCACGTGCATGTCGTTTATTGCAAAAACTGAATGAGTGAATAATAATTTATTTTCGAAGAACACCAAGTAGGGGAAAGTGGAGAGAAAATGTGCAGCTTGACCTAATGAGCTAAAAAAGCTCTTTGGCGTGCGACTGGAAGGCACGGTGACAATGAGTAAGCAAAAAAAAGAGAGAAAGAGAGGAAGAGAGAGAGAGAGAGATAGAAAGTCATATGCACGTCCAAAGCAGAAGTTGGAACCTACGTGAAGCGAAGATTAAGTAAAGCGGTTAATCAAATGCTATACTGCAATATCAGATTCATACAGTCATCGTTATTTCAAAGCAGCGTGTAACCTATCTCATGGAATGTCCATGCTTATTATTCACCGCGCAGGTCACTCGAGCTATATGCTAGGGAGGAGGAGAGAACGTAAAGAAAGCTTCGCTTTCATACAAGTTCAGCGTACTATACATATAGCTACAACGGCTGATGGCCCCAGATTGTTCCAATTAGATTCCCTTCGACTCCATCCTATTCTCGTCATTCCACGTGCTGCCCATATAGACGAAATCGGATGGCAGAGAAATGTTACCGTCGTCCCCGACTGTAGAGATGAGTTATACGGTAGGGTGCTTTAGAGCGTAGCGTGATAGGCTGCCGAAAAAACCGCACAAGCGCCGGGAGAGCTGTCAGCGTGCAGGCAGAACCGTGTAGAGCTACGCTAAAGCTTTCTAGTCTCGCCTTCTCCGTGTCTCGTCAAACAAGCGTACAGGTTACAAGACACACACACAAAAAAAAAACAAAAAAAAGAGCGAGCCGTCACAACGACAGGACGTGTTTCGCAATGTGTATACTACATCCGGAGCGAAGACAAAAATAACTGCGACGCCAATCGCACAGTCGCGCAGACACGTAACAAGACTAAACTTCAAGTGCTCTACGGAGATTGGCTGGCAGAAGACTGCACGGATCCGGACTCACGCTTTCAGAGGCGTGCGATAAGTGATTTCCGCGTTCTTTTTTTTTTTATCTTTTAGACGACGACAACCTGCGCGTTATCGCAGAGCCGGATGCGAGAAGGCGTAATCAGTGCGCATGTCAAGCAGCCCTGCAAACAGAGTCGCAAGGAGCGGACGAGACGAGTGCCGGCACAGTTCGTCCAACCGGGCATATCTGGCTCGGCGGTCGCTCGGCACCACGTGACTCCTTTCGCAGTTAGGAGCACCTTTAGCAAAATGGCTACCGCTGTGAACCAACATGGCGACGACACTGAACCGTGTGATCCGAGCTAAGATTAAGCGATTAAAAGTGTGAAATTAGGAGGGGGAATCGTCCTAAAACACGGAAAGCTGCATGCGCTCCGACAGCGCGTAATTTTTGACGATTCTTCCCCAATATCATATTTCATGTAGCGCTACATCGGCCCAAATTGAGTGTCCCTTACTTAGCACGCAGAGCACGCCACTGTCAAAATGATAACATTAGACTCTATTCTAGTAACGAGGATAAAGCATAAGAAGTCTGTTATCCCGCAGCGCACAGTTTGTGTGCCGATGGGAATGATTCTGAGAGGCACCAAATATTGCCAGCGTACTATTCGTAATAATGCGCAACACGTATATGACGCTGCCACTGGTTCTCACTTTGGAAGACGCTGCATTTCTCTCTTTTTTATATAATCAACGTCAGTAAGGTTAATAACGAGCCAGGATGGCGCTAGAACAACGTACGCTGTGTTCGGGGTTAATATAAATGCGCAAATAAGTTCCTGTTAATGAAATGCGCAATTAATGACAGTATGCTTCAGAGATACCTGTGGACCGACATTATACGTCCAGGTCTACGCCATAATATATTATTTTGTTACGCAGAACAGATGTGTGCTTACTCGCACTACTTCGTCGGTGAGCGTACAAGGGCCATAAAAGCACGTTCGCCGGTATGTGCATTCGGCACACGTATATAAACTTCTTAAATATTCACAAATATATCCGCCGAAACACTGACCTGCCCAGCAGCAAACAGCAACAGCAGCCACGCCAGAACGGGGAGGGTAAGCATACAGAGCTTCGCTTTAAAATGCAGATGCGTATGCGAAAAAAGCTTAGTGAGAAAACCACGTACCACCACAAAGCTTCCAACTGGGTTCAATTGGCTTTTCGTCTGGATCGCATAAGCTTGGAGGACACACGTTTAAATAAAATCTGCCAAACGCAGTATAGAAAATTAGAGTCACTTATATTCAGGAGCATATGTCAAATAGGAGCTCTCAGTGCTTTGAAAATTATTCAAGTTAAACATAATTGCGAGGTTCAGCGTTCCGAAACAGCGCAGTGGGTTTGATTAACTTTGACGACCGGCGTTTATTCAAGGTGCACCCGAACTTAAGTGCAAGAACGGTCTTTTAAAGCGAAAGCTTTACTGGCCGCGAACTTGCGATTTCGCCGAGGCGGTGCTTCGAGGAGGCACATGACGTCCCAACGCGCGCCTCGGCGCGGATATTTCTCCCTCTCACTCGCTCCCTAGTCACTACTGCGCATGCGCCACTAGTAGCACCGAGCCACAGGTGTTCCGCCGCTGCGCAGCGCCGCGCCTTCCCTCCGCCGCCGCTTGGTATGACGTCACACCGCGTTCCTCGTCGTTGCGCTCGCCTTCGCTCGCTTCGCCAGCTGCGTCGCATGTCTGATAACATGTCCGACGATTGAAAAGGAGAGCTCGCGTGCGCCGCAACCACAGTTGAGGCGGCAGTATGGACAGCGACAATTCTGATAAGCAGGAGGAGACCTGGAATCGACATCGGAACGAGATGAGGAAACGAATCGTCCAGGAAAGAGACGAACAGCGCGCCGAACGACTGGCTAAACGCCGTGACATAGCCAGACAACCAGACTAACCTGGAGTTGCAATCAAGATTAACCAAGGCTAACCATACTAGGCCTTAGCTTTCGCTACGTATATCCTGGCATAGCCGAGCTAAGCCACTGCCAATTTTTCCTTCAGCCCCCGTCGGAAATACGAACAACATGGCTAGAAAGCGCACCCGCGGCCTCACGATAACCAGCAGAACGCCCGCCACGCGTCCGTCGAGCGACCGTGGCAGGCGATCTCTGTACGAAACTCCCTAAACCGGAAGCGCTTGATTTGCCGGCCCATTAGCGCCTGCCGATATCTCACACGGCCCCGGAAGGCCGCGCGCAACAGCGTAATCGTCGAAATGATTACCGAACACGGCGCTGCCGGTGAGCAACGGGGTATTGCGCTTTGGTATAGAGAATCAGCGCCGACAACGCCCGGGCAGAGTGGCGAACAGTCAACATTGTTTCGTATTAACCAACCGTTCGTTCACGTAGCTATACATGCCGAAAACGTAGCTCCTAGGGCTCAACGAAACAACAGACCAGTGGACGAATCAGCGAGGCTTTTTAAAGTTCTCGAAAGAACATTACAGAGAAAAATAATTGGAGCTGTATTGGTGAATTACCCCGCCACAATCCAAGAAATGTCATTCCTACCGTGACAAAAGGCCTTAAGTCAGAAAAGACGCAAAAATCTAAAGACGGGTACGGCAATGCTGCGCTGAAGCTCCCACGTGAGCCAGCCATGACGTCATGCATTTTAACGGTGTCTCCTCGGGTATATTAAATCTTTATGGGTGAAGACTACATTATATATATATATATATATAAGCCAGAGACGGAATTCATTTATATTAAAGAACACTTACTGAGCCACAACAGCCCAATACGAGATAATGTATTGAAATTCGTGACGTCATATGACGTAACGGCCCTGGGGTTTCGGCGCGAAATTAAAAAAAAAAGAAAGAAATTAAACTTCGACACTCACTTTCTGTTCTGATTGACAATAGATTATCCTAAAATTTACGAAAGGATAGTTTTTAAAAAAATGCGCCATCAGTAAAAAATGAATTAGTGTTTGCTTGGGCTACAGCCTGCGCTGATACGTCCGGCATCGAGATTGGCAGGCATCTCCTGTTACTGATCCCGATGTCTCTGTATACCGTGGCAAGCCGACTGATTGAGAGCAGTATTTTACCAGAAACATTCGGCTCCAGTCAGACAAACGTGCACTATAAGACGAAACAGCGCTTTAACTCATGTTCCCGGTCAATGTTCCCAGATCCTAAAAGTTAAAAATCCTAATTATATTCCAGAGTTTTACGTGTCAAACCAACGATCTAAATATGAAGCACGCCGTGTATTGGGGGATCCCGGATAGATTGAGACCACCAGTTTTCTTGTTGTTTTTTTTTTTACATGCGCCTAAATCTAAGTACACGAAAGTTATACCATTTCGCGCCCCCTATACCCGAGAAGTCAAGGAACGCGCACAAGAAAGGACACATGCACGTTGCACTGCCAAGCCCACGCTATCGATCACGTGCAAGCAGTGGACTGAGAACACGCGCTGGGAAGTCAAACGGGCAAGATAGCCACGGCGTAATCTCTACAAGAGTCTCCCGAGCGAGCTAAGATAGCGAAAGCAGCCAAGCGTCGTCGGCCGTGTCTGTTCCGAAAAGGGAGACTGAAGAGAAAAACTATTTCTTCTGCATCAGTAGATTACCTTTCTACGACACCAAAAACCCCACTCTTACCATGATAAGACGCTGGGTAAACCAGAAAAAGCGCAAGAACGAAACACGGGTGGCGACGCCTCCTTGAAGTTCCCGCACCTGGTCGCTGTGACGTCATGGACTTTGATGGCATCTTCTAAGGCCTATACTTAATTACATAGCGGTACAGATTGACTACATTGTGTTCTAAAGGAACAGAATATTAAACATAGCAAGTTTCGGGAATCTTTACTCAGTCAACGCGGCCCAAATGCGAAAACATACTTTGGAATCCCTGACGTCACATTGACGTACCGGCGTCGGGGCTTCGGCCCGAAATTCATATAATGATACTTCGACCTTCATTTTATCATCTAATAATCAAACTAATATTTTGATATGACTACCTGCAGGGTTTTCAAACAATGCCTTATTAGTCTCAACTGATTTATTGTTCCGCTTTAGTGTCCCTTTAAGCAAAGACGGCGTGAAGAGAGCGAACCCTTACAAAAATTTTTGTAGAAAGTCTATAGACAGTCTATAGACGTCTATAGACTGTCTGTGGACTTTCTACAAAAATTTTTGTAAGGGAAGGAAGAACGTGATAGCGGCGTGTCGCTTCGCGCAGCCTTCCTAACCTCGTGGCGATAAAACCGCGGTGCAGAATTTACTATGGCTTGGCGAGGTTGATGATTGGGTTTATTGGATTCATATCATGGCGTACGCAAAACATTCGTGAGCGCTGTAGAGCAACGGACTCAAAGTGCTTATGCGTTGCACGCAAAGAGTTGTCTTTATGTTTTACGTATGCGCACGCTATCTTTTTGATTTTGCGTAGAGGAATCTGCGTCAGCTCGCGTTACTACAGAATAATAAGATAGCGGTGGTGTTACATGTCTGTGTGCCTGTAGAGTGAATTGCGTTGCTTGCGTAGCTAAATATAGAGCGATAACATAGCGGTGGTGTTACATGTCTGTCTGTCTGTCTCGTCTGTAGAGGGATTTGTGTTGCTCGAGTAACAAGAGTGATAACAACGTCTGTCTGTCTCTGTATAATCGCGCAAGCGCGTCGGGTGGAGGAAAGTTCAAGAATACTAGAAACTATAGCTCATTCCACATTACAACCTGCACACCTTCTTCGACTATATATTCTGAATAAATAGCGTATCCAAGTTCCATTGTGCGCGTGTTGCCGTTCTTTTGTACCATCTTTACATGCTGTTGTACACACAGCCGATAGGAGCGCGCCCTATAACTTTGGGTCTTCTATTCTTTTGCTTCCTTCTTTTATTGAGGAGTTTGAACTTCCCGAAACTTCAATGTGTATTATGAGGGACGCCGTAGTGCGGTGTCTGGATAATTTCGACCATCCGTGGTTCTTAAAGTGCACCAAAAGCTCGGTTGACGAACGTTTATTGCATTTCTTGCATCCCCATCGAAATGAGGCCTCCGCGACCGAGATCGAACGTGCGACCTCATGATCATCAGCGCGACACCGTAGCCACGGAGCTACCGCGGCTCGTGTCCCCTGCGTCGTAGAACGCAAGAGGTGTGTTCACCCTACCCTACCTAAGTTCACTCTGCTGCCTGTTTCTTCGCTGCAACTCAGACCTCCGGCCCGACTGCACCGACGCGAAGCTCATTCAGCACTAATTCGAATAGCTGGCACTCCTGCATGTGATGTTTGCGGATGTGAGGAGAACATTGACCCCTTAATGTGCCACTGTCCTCAGTTTGAAGCACAAAGGCAATCTACGTCTAACACATTTAGGAAACTACGTGATCGTCCTCTGAGTGAACACACAGTACTCGAACACCGCACCACACTGATCATAGGCTCAGAAGGCAGCGAAGGCACTTTTGTGGTTTCTGAAAACGTCTGGTTTGTACGAGAGGGTTTGATTTAGTATTGTCCGTGCACGTCGCTATACCCCCTCCTCTCTCTCTTTCTCTTCCATCTCTTTTCCCCCAGCGTAGGGTAGCCAACCAGACTCTTGACTGGTTCACATCCTTGCCTTCCCCTTTTATCTCTCTCTCTCTCTGTTTCTTCCTTCCGCACCGGCAAGACCGAAGCCCTACATGGCAAACAATTGCAGTGGCGTGTGCGGCAACCGTCACGTAAGGTCTCCCGTCACGCGCTGCCACACGTCTCTCCAGCCGCTCGAAAACACGAGGGACTCGTGCCTCCCTACCCTTCTCCACTCAGCTCGGTCGTCGGGCCCGCCAACACAATGCGAAAGGCGCGCAACGCTCGGACTAGTACTGCCACTCCGGAAACGCCAACCGCCGTGTGTCTACCACGCCGCCAACAACGAGCGACCAAGGTCTCACTGGAGAGGAGGAAGTCGAAGAGCGAGGGGCCGACCAAAGCAAACAAACGCGATGTCGAGCCCCCGTTCGCGTTTTGTCCCGTCCTTTTATTTATTTTACTAGATACTGTCGAACGGAAACCACACGAATCGCATTTGCGGAGTATCTTTGCCGTAGCGTAGATCCACGAACCTTATCACGTGCGAGCACTGCTTCATCGCGGACGACGAGAGCGATAATGCCGGCAGGAGAGCTTCACGAGTGTCAAAGCTCCAACATGTGCTACGATCGCCACCGTTGTCGGGCGTTCCTGATCAACTTCGCCCCACCTGTGCTTCCTTTAGAGATTCCCGAAACATTGTTAAAGGGAGCATCCTTGCAGTGCTAGGATATCCGGTCGCCGTCACTGGTAGTAGAATCTGTGCGTTCGATGCGGCGATGCATATTATAAACATCCAATTCGGAACGTTGCGATGTCCGAATCAACACGGGTCAAACAAGTGAAGTCGCTTGAGCCGACGTTTCGCCAAAGATCATTCGTGAAGCGATCCTCCCTGCTTCATGTATACACTTGACCAGCTCGTCTCCATGTCTCTGTGATCAGCGAATATTAATGTCGTGTAATGCTCTAAAACAACCATGTTCTTTTTAAACTTTGTGTGTCGTGCCTCATAATCAGATCGTGGTCTCGGCACGTAAGAACTCCGCAATTTAATTTTTCTGCATTCCCCACCACTACGCCCCCAATCCCTCATACCATCTCATGTCATACTCCTACTATTCTTCACCGCAGGGTTCGACTACCTGTCCCCTATTCAGCAGACAGCAGAGAGGTACAGGCAAATCTGGGAGGGCAAATGTTGCTCGTAGCAGGGCAACACTGTCTCGTATAGCCACCTGGGCAGCCGGCTATAACGGCGCGAGGACGCGGCACCGTGCGCCGCCGCTTCGGCGACGCTCTCTCTCGGCTTCGGCGAGCAAGAGGTGCGCGTGCTGGACGGCCAAGGCGACCGTCGCTGCAGCGAGCGCGCGTCCCTGGAGCTGCAGTCGGAACAGCAAAGGGGCCAAAAAATAATCTCGAAACCGGTTTCCCGCGGACGCGCGGTTACGCGAGGGTCAAAAAGCGGCGGTGGCAGGCTTGCCGTTCGTTCGGTATTCGCAACCTGCATGGCGCAGGTGCCGGCAATGCGGCCGCCGCCTTGCTCTTCGGCGAAGCCGAAACGCAGCGCCCGCCAGCGACTGACGTCGGCCAGGATTAGCGGGAAATTGTGCGCGCGCGATATCTCTCCCGAAGCATTGGCGAAACGGCGACCGAATTATTCACTGCGAACACGAAAAAAAAAAGAGAAAACCTTGAACTCGGTGTATTATTACTGTCGCCATGCGAAGGCGCAGCAGAAGGGAGCCGCCGGTGACGATATTAAGCGACGTAATTTTTTTGAAATTGTGCGGTGGCTCATGCAATTTACTCTAGGTGGTCAAAATTAACCCGTAGCATTCTCCAACGGCGTCCCTTATAGCCCCGATGTTGCATTGGCACGTTAACATCAATCGATCAATCAATCAATCAACGTTGTCTAGCTCAAATGCAGTCTTCAAATATTGCAGTGCCGATTACGATTTTCTCGTTAAACGTTCATTTACACCTCCATGAAACTATGCATCAAATCAAATTTTGGTGTATTGACCATGACTATGAGATCCCCTGAGCCACGGCGGCGTATCTACGTGAGTTAACATGCCTCCTCTGGATTATCTTGAAGCTGCTGTCCCCCAAAGCTGACACTGCTACGTAACGTTATACTACATGCATCTCATTATTTTTCCTTGTATATATCTAAGCAGTATACTGTGTGTCCTAATCGCTCGTGCAGTAAGTTAAAACAATTCCGACTGAGCCCATCTAACGATTAATGTCGACGTCAATGCGATTAGCATTAAAGCAATTAGCGAGGCATCATATTGGCCACCACCGATGAGCGTCATGTATGAGGCCGGGCTCCTCTTTGGCGAATTTCTCTGGAAATGCTGCGCCATTTACAGGCACTGCCGCCAAGTCCGCGCGTGTGTGAAGACAAGATTGTCGAATGAAAATGACGCTGATTCGATTCTGTCCAACACCGGAAAAATATTTTAAAGGATATATATATATATATATATATATATATATATATATATATATATATATACTCATTGATGAGTGGCACAAACCATGTGCTCAGAGGACGGCACCAAGCTACGCCCCCTTTATGTATTATCGGCGTGCGTTCACTGCCACTACTATGGGGATCAAAATACCGCGCCGGATATGTTGTAGCATACGAGGGCACATACTTCTTTCCTGGGCTCAGTAGCCCGGGAAAGAAGTAGCCTATAAGATATTTAAGAAAATCGGGGCAATCGTTTAACAGCACGAGATATTTCGATGAGAGGTTTGTGTGATTTGAACACATGTATGAGTCGACATTACAGGCACAGGTTTCATGACGTGTTCTTTTTTTTTTCTTTTTTGAATAGGCAAAGCAGAGGTGGCACTGGCACTCGCTGGCATTGCAGTGTAGGTCCTGGAGCGCGGCTCGCGTGCCAATCAGGCGAGAAACCGAAAACGGGCGACAAACATGGGTGAGCTAGGCAAAGAAAAGCTTCGCTTTAATAATAATAATAATAATAATAATAATAATAATAATAATAATAATAATAATAATAATAATAATAATAATAATTGTATAGTGTTGCGCGTGACACTAGACGGGGTGCAGACTCGCAAGTTGGGACATGGGGATCGCTTTGAAGCTGTACTGACCGCATGGCGGCGCGCGGGAGTGGCATTCGACCATCGTGACTACTGGAGCGAAACTTGCGAGCTATGCGGCGTAACTTCTTTCTGTGGAGAGAAAGCTGCTGCACAGGGAACGATGAGCCCAAGGAACGAATCACTGCGGGGCAAGGGAAAGGAGGAAACGCCATTGGGAGGTATAGGCGATAACCAACGGTACAGTTTCAAGAATCTCAAGATCTGATGCCATGCATAGCGTCTCAGAGTTGAGCGGGAACCTTTCAAGAATGCGGCAAGCTGTTAGAGAGTTTTAGCTTGTCCGTAAATTACCGTATTACCCTTCGGGGAATGCCGGGTTCATGAAGACGTAAACGTGACCGGCATTGTTCCACATGGAGGCGTAGGTTAACAAACCATAGTCTACTAAGCTGCCGGTGTAAAGTGTCAGCAGCGACGTCATCGTTAACGTGGAGATACGCCGGGCTCGGTGAAATGCTGAAATGCCCGCTTGTGGTGCGCGTTTAACGTGCATTTGGTGCACGTTAAAGAACCCCAGCCCGTCAAAATTAATCCGCAGTCGCACAGTACGGCGTGTCTCATAACCAGATCGTGGTTTTGGCACGCAATGCTCAAAAATTTAATTTTTTTTAAATGTGACAAGATGTCACTAACAGCGTCCTTGCTGCAGATCATGTCTCCATTAACATGGTGGTGCGTGAACGTAAACACTTTTACGGACAAGCCAAAACTACTACGTATTTTTAGGCAGATTCAGATGTATCGAATCCAAAGTTAACGGGTGCTGTCGGTACCAGCCGCAAACAATTAAGCTTGCGCATGCGCAGTGCATCCTGCTGACGCTACTTATTGTACATATCAAACCGTGCGCGCATCGCCAAATCTCTCTAGCACATAGTTTTAGCAGAGCCGTGATTGTGCTGTCAGTCATACGGTCAGCTTCCTGCTGTTTTACCGGGCGGCAAAACTTACCGGGCGGTCGCACGACTCAAACCCCGTGTTACCGCATCAGCAATATAGGTTTCCGCGCGCTAACTTGGTTTCTATACCATAATAATATACAGCTTCAGTTTAGCGCAACAGTGTGCTTAGCGAAATAGCGGGATCAAAATGAGCACGCGCAGAAGGCTAAACGACACAGCGTTTAGCATACGCACGCTGCTTCTAGGATTTAACGTTACCGTCTTTGCGTGGTTTACATATAAAACATGGCGGCGGCCCTGGCCGCCCGCTTCAAAATGAATTTGGCGTTGCTTTAGTAGAATTCACTTCATTCGTATCAAATGGCTGCGTAAACGGCTTTCGCTTAGTCTCAGGCCGCTTCGACGACATAGTATTACGGATAAGCTTGTGGAGTTTTCGAGATCGCTTTCCGTTTCGAACAAGTCGAGGCCTGACGAGAGGTGTTGATGTGTCTTCACCCATTAGAACGGGCGTGCTCTAGTGCTGTGCCCTAGGCATGATAACAAGAATTAAAGGAGTAAAACAACAGTGTCACAAATAAAAAAGAAGAAACAAACAAAACAGTAAAAAATAGCAAAAGACTAATTTGTCACTATCGACTGTACGGTCTCGCTGCTTCCCCCTTCCCCCTCCCCTACTGATGCAGCCTTTTCTTCGTGGTGGACACTGCGTCCGGCGTACGTGCCATCGGTTTCCTCACGAGCGGTTGCTCCCACGGCAACGGGAAATCCCAGCAGCTATCGGTGAAGTCAAGAGGCAGGCGCGATAGCATATGGCTTCTGAGATCGGAAGGTCTCTCGGAGGGTATGGACGACAGCTGCGTGTATTGCCTGCACTGATTTCGCCGCGGATCGGCAGATATGGAAAGTGCAGATACAACGCGCTCGCGGCTCTGCCTTTCTGGACGCACATACAAAGCTTGGCGAATAGACAGAATCACTTAGGTGCACAGCGTATCCGAAATTCAACGCGTAATGGTATAACGTCCTGCACCTAAACTACGCTATCACGCTTTACTAAAACTCGATTTGCGCAAAATTCGTTTGCGGTATGATAACGCTATTCTAATATGCGCATCGCGAATTAGGCAGAAAGCGCAAAGCCCGCAAGTAGCCTGGGGCGATAACGGTAATATGCTTCTGCCGTGCTAAAACACTCTAAAGGCTAGTGTCACGATCATTCCAATCGATTTCGTCGGTTCACATGAGTCGATCACCACCATACATGCTGATCCAGTTTCTGCCAAGCCCGCTGTAACGTTTTACGAGCGCAGGTTAGTTCGACTGCAGATAATTTGCTGGATAACCTAACCAGAAGGTCGTTTTCAGCCGATATGAAGGTGTTGAAGATAATGCTGAATAATTACAAGTATACATCATACGGAAATAACCTGATGTCTACTAACGGCAAACGATGAAGAAGGCCCATGACATGGACAACTCGTTAAGCCTCATAACCATTTGCAAAGAATGGCTGCTTGACGTAATGCTGGTGAAAGTAGAGGTTGGAGAACTTTCGTCGTAACACAGCGAAGGCAGAGAGGCACATTCCCCTAGTCATCTGCTCTGCGCTGGGGGAAGCAAGGAAGAAAGAGGTACAATTAAGAGAGGTGACGATGACGACAGAGGGATGAAACAGAACACATAACGGGTATAGATCTACTCATAGCCTATGGAGTCCAGACACGTACTATAGAAAAAAGAAAGTCAATGCCTGAATGACCTGAGAACTAGATTTATAGTCTATAAGCTGTGTCATGTGCATGGACTTATAAAGCCTGTGCTATGTGATTGACCTGAATATGTGGCAGATCAACAGTAGTTGGCTGATACTCTTATAGCCCGTCTCGACAGCCAACCGTTGTGAAAGGACGTTACATTGGGCTTTTGGTGTGCGGTGACAAAATATTGTGCGAGCCCGGGAAAATGTTTCTTCAGGCCTTGAAGGCGGCCGCGAACCCAACAAGGCAGGCGCAACAACACGTTAGAAGTCAAAGACACAAGCAGAACCTTGAATGGTCGCACTTAATCTGGTGAATTTGAAGATATTAGTGCAAACACAATAATAATAATACGGGCGTTTGTGTGGTTATTGATGTGCTTTGCGTGAGCCAGGCAACTGAAGAAGGATCTGTCCTCCCCCCCAATGATGGTTGTATATATGGGGCTTATGGCGCAAGGGCCAGGGATAGCCAAAAAGCGCCTCCCCCCCTCCTGAAACTGGTCAGTAATGTTGCAGCCATTTAACGAGGGTCGAGCAGGCAAGCAGAACCGAGGGACATTACAACGATGGTGTTGACTGTTTGGCCACGCTCATTACGGCAGAGCGGACGCGAAGAACGCTTACATCAAGGTTTCTTTCTCCCTGCCGTCTTTTCCTCATTACTTATGCTGTCCGCTTCTACACAACAGACGCGGCGCGCGTTCACATTAATGCTGCAAAATAAAACCAGGGCGGTCCAGTCGCTATGCTTCGGAACTGGCATATACCATGAAAAGAGGGTTATGGAGGCATGAAACACTAACGTAAAGTGACTATGAAGGTATACAGTTGCGAAACAACACTACAGGAGCTGGACGTTTCAAATTAGGACGAAAGAATACTTTTATTGTTCGAATAAGGTACCGGATTGGCTTCCTCTTAGATCCAACGGGCTATTGCGCGGCAAAAGTTCCCAGATCAGCCTTACTAATAATCACATCTACCTCGATCACCATCATCTCATCTCGCGTCTTCTGGTACAAACTTCCCCGTTCGCCATTAACTTTTCCGTGAAGGCACGTTTACTGAACATTATAGCGGAAGACGTGACGGCGCCATTTGCATCAATAGTGCTGCCGCTATCATAGCAGCCGGTTTCGTTTACAGAAGCAGGATAATGCACTATGAAAATACCAAGCCAAAATATGCCGCTGGCTGCAAACGAGTTGACGGGAATCGCGTGCCGACCGAATAGGAATGAGGCGACTCTCATTCGGATATAATAGTGCGGCAATAGCTGCTTCCTCGCACGGCACCCTCGAAGCGTAAGCGATCGCCGCGCACCTTTCTTTCATTGGAGCCAAGGATAGCTCCGGAGTTAATTGACGGACACGCACGCCAACAGCTTTTCTTGGCAGTGACTCCCGCATGTTTACCGATCAGCGCGTTTTTGTCACCGAGATGTGACAGCGGACCGGTGTGCTTTTAAGTTTACGACTAAGCCGGAATTGTTTGTGGGACCAGAACTACGTTGCGGTATGGGAGAATCGAAGCACTAAGTGAACTTCGAAAGGAAATAGCACCAGTTATCGACAAGATGAAAACACTGATAACACATCTGCGCGCATGCTACCGAAAGAGGCAGTCTGTACGTTTGAAGATCTTGGTGGAACGTCGCGGATTCGCGGACTTCGGCCAAGGCTGTTTGAGGCAACGATCAAGGCAGTTATTACTCGAGGTAGGAGCGCCAACCTATCTCTGCCATTACGACCGATACCTAACAGCCCTTTAATCGCTGCAATGTAAAACAAGCGCTAGCGCACATTCGCCTGTGATAACATGTGTCAGGCTGTAAGATTGCCGACGTTCCAGGTGTGAATGGCGCGGCAAATCAGCAATCACTATCTTCGACGCGTCCGCGCTGCGCAAACCAAGCAGCTCTACGCGCAGTAACGTGGAGTAGTGACGCCGTGTTCTAAAGTAGACGGTACCACAGCGCCGTTACTACGGGGCACCGCAATCCCAGCCGCACCGGTGTCTGTCATTCCTCGGAAGTCACCCACTGCGAAGTCAATACGGCCACAAACAACGACCTACCCGGATTCGGCACTCGATCCAGACGCTGATTCTCGACATCCTGCTTCTGGCGTGGTCCACTTTCGACGGCCTCCCTCTTCGCGGGTAATAATCCTTCGGAGGTCGACACGAGGCGTCCCTATCCTTGCCACAAAGTTCCTCGTAAATGCCGAGGATTGTCTGCTTGGGACAACACTGGTGGTTACACGTAACGCTCCGCGCGTGCACGAAAGTCTTTGGCGGGCACCGAAATCAGTCACGACCGCGTCGACGACGCCACGGCAGAGGCACGCAGAAACAGCCGAGGACAACCCAACGCCGCTCCCACCAACCAGCGCGCTGCCAAAGCGCCTCTCAAAGCCGCCTGCACCACCAACAGAGAACGGGCGAGGAGGACGCACGCGAGAGGAGGAAGGCAGCCGCCGCCAGCGCCCGTGACGACAGAGAGCGTAGTAGGCCCACGTGATTTCCAACGAAGAGCCCCACCGCTAGCGTGACGTCACCGCAGTTGGGGTCACGTGGCTCCTCAAAAACCCGGAGAGCGGCGCAGGCATGGTGGAGGCAAGTGGTTTGGCAGGCGCGTCAAGCTGAACGGCGCACGTTCTGCGATATCTTGGCACAGCTGAGCCAGGCTCTCGCGCAACGGCATCCGCTCGCAAATGTCTACGCGATATGCTCGCGCAGTAAGAGGCAGAGCTGCACTGGGGTGGTGCGCCAAGATAAGACAATGCGTTCGCTCCTGTGTTCCGAAACTAGACTGCCACTTGAGTTTCCTTCGCATCCGATATGGCAGCACGCTGCACATTTGGAGCAGTGGCGAAAAGCGTCTTTCCTTTCTGACAACGTAGTCAGAGCATGCGGCTTCGTCCTCAAAGAGAAAGCAAGGAATGTCCGACACGGAAGAAATATGAAAAACTAAACAAGTTTCCCGCTCCCGAGGTGCGCCCCGGTAGGCGATCGAATGTCGCTGGAGCAGGGAAAGAAAGCTCTTTTGCCATCTGCGCGGCAGGTTTGGACATGGTCGTTAAAACCGACTCATAAGTTTAAGCAGACAGTTTCCTTCCTGGATGTGCTGTCTCTTTCTATTCGACTGCGTTAGTAGTATTCGCCGTAGTCGTAATTTGACGTTCTTATAGTGCTACAGGCATCCAGGCAATAATATTGATTTTAATGCTTACACGCGGCTGTTACAAGCCAGTGAGATCATATCCCATAGCGATAAGTCTATCGGGTCAAAAGGAAAGTTTGCTGGAATGCATAGCCGCAGGAAACACCCAACAAAGAGAGGACAGAAGGTGCTGGGAAAACTTCGAATTGATTTTCAGCCCGAGTGGCTACACTTGTACAGAATGTTGGGGAGATAGCGCAGAAATCAAGAGAGATTTGAAAGTCTGATTGAATATCGTTAACAAACTCGAGCAAACGTGTAAGACACAACAGACAAAGCTAACCGAACTAGAAGGCAGAAGTCGGAGGCCAAACCTCGTTATTTTAGGTGTAGAAGAACCACCGAACCAGACTGAGGATTTCTTGCTGCGCAAGGTAATCAAATAAGTACTCGAACACAGTTGCTTATCTGTCCCAAGAATCCACCGCCTGGGAAAGTCTCGCAGCAGGCGGCCTGTGATGTTGTTTTTTACAAAATCACTCTGAAAAGCAAGAGGTGTTGAGCAACTGCAAGAAGCAAGAATCTTCAGAGAAAACGGTTTTTTCCACGGCAACGCTAAGAAAATGCAAACAGCTTTGGCATATGGCGAAAGCAGATAAAGAGCAAGGCAAGAGGATCGCGCTCGTGCACGATAATTTACGAGTTGATAAGATGTTCTATGCCTGGGATGACGTTTCCAACACACGTGTGCCGCACCAGTCAAGTAAAGATCCGTTACCAAATGCATAGCTTCCACTGCAGTCTCATTTGGAGGACTCATCGAGTGCTCCTTTTTTAACGCTAGAAGTGTTCAAAACAAAGTTCACAAACTTCAATATCCAATTCGTTCCTACCATGCCGACTTGGTCGTTATTACAGAAACTTGGTTGCACGATGGCATATGCGATGAAGAAACAATTCCGCCTGGCTGTTGTTTCAAGGTGCTATTGTTTCGAAGCTTGATATGCTGGTACTGAATGAATTAATTCTGGGGTTTCACGTGCCAAACCCACGATATGATTATGAGGCACGCCGGAGTGGGAGACTCTGGATTGATTTCTGACCACCAGGGGATAATTAACGTGCCCCCAATGCAAGGGTCATGGCCGTTTCTACATTTCGCCCCCCGTCGAAATGCGATCGCCGCTTCCGGGATTTGATGCCAGACCTCGTGCTTAACAGCGCAACACCATGGTCGCTAAGCAACCGCGGTGAGTGATATACAGGTGTCTTTGCTTAACCGGATCCCGGATAACGAAAGCCTCTTTTTGAATGTTTCCGTAGGTGACTTTACCTTCACACTTTGTTCTGTTTCTAGAACTCCAGATATTTCCGATTCCTTTCTTGAAATATTTTATGATCACCTTCTCGTAAACTGCGTGAGTAATATCATTGTTACCGACGATTTTAACGTGCCTTCTATAATACGGAGCACCCTAGTTTACAGACAATGTACAGCATCTGATGTTGTTCTAGAAACAACACAAACTCCATGCATGCGCTGAACAAATTGTCTATGAACCTATGCGTATCAGTGCTATTTTGGACTAGTTCTTTAGAGAATTTTTTTTTTCGAATAGTGTATTGCGTATTGAAGATAGTTGTATCTGATCATTGTGTATTGTCTTTTAGCTGGCCTCTACGACGACGCAAAAGATCTTGTGATATTTCTGTCAGTGCCAAAACTTTACTTCCGTCGCTCAACCGACACAGCTATCATAAATTGCTTCGACATTGCAATTACACAGCAACGCAGATATTGATGTTCACGCTATAGGAGGGCGCAGTGTAAAGAGCCAGCAAAGTTTTACATAAAACACCATGTCCCTTGCCGGAAGGCACGAAAAAATCTCCGTACTCCATGGATCAGTAGGAAAAACTGTGCATATGAAGCGTAAGTTCAAGCGCCTCAGAAACAGCTTAGACACTACACCTGAATGCCTTAATAACTTGAAAAGGAACATAAAAGTTGAAATTGGCGCAGCGAGGTCCAGTTTCTTCAATGTAAGTATTCCTGCATTCATAAGAGCCGATCCTACTAAATTTTGTAGATTTCTTGCTCAACATGGGTAATCAATGCGGAAGGTCGAAGTAGATAGCAAGCGTTAAGCGACAGCTTTATGATATTACAAGCCAGGCAAGTACCCAGGATTTTTTGGTGGGGGCAACCCAAGGTAACTTTTCTACGCAAATGAGGGGAGGATACCTTTACTGCTACAAACGTGAATAATGTCCACGGTTCGCCTTAAAGGCGCGTAAACCCGCGAAGGACAGATGAAATAAGATGTATCTCCCAGGTACGCCTGTGAGATGCACCTTATTTCATGTGTCCTTTGCGGATTTACGCGAGTTTATGGCGAACGTGAAATACACCTCTCCTTCACTTGGCAAACAAAGAACCACATCGAACGGACTCGCGCAGGAAAGAAACGCAGGAAGGACATTGCCAAGAACACGTAAACAAGCCAAAGTGCAAAATAAAGATTTCTGGTAGCGTTTTTTGAATTAATTCTTACAGAGAAAGATATATTTGCGGAACAATCGGGGTTCTTTTGGAACCTTCGTTTACTGCTGCACCAAGTGCCAAAACCGACTAGTAGAGTTATTTGGGAATTTGCGTCACGATGCGTGGCCGCCAGTCCCGTACAGCCTCTTATAGCGCAGGACGCTGCGGTTTCAGACGCACTGCGCCTACCGTGGAAGGTCAGAAAAGCGCCCACATAACTACAGTATATAGAGAATTAAGTGCCCATACATCGGGCGGCTCGACTGATAACTGTAGAAGCATCATTCGAAACACATGAAATCATTCTCCATTTCCGGCGGCGCTTTCTCTGCTTCCTTTTTAAATAAAAATATTTTGATCCATAAATATTTTTCGCAAAGAATCCAAAAATGTTTGCGTTTCCGTCCTGTTTGGTTACTGCCTCGGCTCTCTCCCTTAGTATATCGCTTACTTTCTCAACTCTTGCGGTTCTTGTTTCCCATTGCCAATTTTGCACGAAAAGTGCTGTACAATTGGGGAGAAACCAGACGAGGTAACGGGTGACATTCATATTGCTTATGGGTTTTGTGGTTATTGCAGGGTACGACTGAAATTTTGAAATGTTTTGGGATGGCTGTGAAACGTATATCGTTAAAAAGATATCACTGGGGCTTTTCCAGCGGCAGCACCTTGAGATTGCGGGACAAACATCAAAATAACGAGAAGGGCGAAAACATTCCGTCATATTTTTTAGTGGGTAGAATATCAATATGTTTCAAGATCTCAGTTCAGTGTCCTTTCCCTTGACCCGATCAGCTATAGCTTCCACGCCTGGGCCATAATAGTATATATATACTGTAACAGCAGCCCAGTGTTGACCGCCCAATAGCTGTCAAGTCTGATGATTGACTTTGTGGCGCTTTCGGTATGTGTGCGAGGAGTGGTGGCGTGGATGGGGGGAGGGAGGTGTATGCTGTTTAATTTCGGGGGGGGGGGGGGGAGGGCGACCCCCTCCCCTTGGTACGTGCCTATTACAAGCTTTTTAAAAAAATATATCAAACAGCTTTCAAATATCCAAGCGTCAATGTAGCACAATGTGCCATTTCAAATACTGGGGACATTGTACCAATAACAGGTGAAGATGTTTTTGTCAATGTTAAGGAAGTTAAAACGTATGAAAAGTATACAGGCACGGAAAAAATCCCGACTATCTTTTTAAACGATTTTTTTTTTTCGAATTTCCTTCGAAATCTTGGCATAATTTTTGTCGAATATCTTCGACGCCTGGCTGCGTAACGGTGATGTGCCACATGAACGGAGAACAGCGCGTGTTGTGCCGGTATACATAAAAGAGGCCAATTTTAATCACATCTGGTTGTCGTAAATTATTAGAACGTATTGTAGCCAGCAGTATCAGGCCTTTTTCAACAAGTAATAATATATTGTCACCTTATCAGCATGGCTCTCGTGAGGGAATGTCAGCGACTGCACAGCTTGTCACAACTAGTGACAATTTTTGGCAGCTCTCGAGAACTAATAGATATTGATGATGTTCTGCTTTTTGGACTTGCAATGACGTTTGACAGGGTGTGGCATAGTAAGTTGCATGCTTCAAAAATTAGAAGCTATAAGTTTACCGCGTGTCTTATTAGGTGGATAGAGCTTTATTTAAGAAAGATAAAAAAATTTGTTCAAACTGAAGGCAGTGCGTCTGAATTACTAGACGTTAGCTCTGGAGTTCCTCAGGAGAATATTTTGAGACAATTGCTATTTTTTATATATACCAATGACTTAACACAAGTCATTACCGAGTCGATGTTTTTTTAAACATTTTGCTGGTGATTGTATTGTTTTTTTTTTTTAAGTTGCCTGCTTTCACTACCCCGTTGACGACCTCTCACTAACATAGAACGACTGGCTGGATCAAGTTCCATAACATTGATAATGACATCGGGCTCCGTGGAGATAAGCTAGTAGCAAAACGCTTACGGATACTTAGACAACTACCAGCGGAGTTTCTGCGTGAATTCTTTTTCGACATTTAATTTCATTTCCCACTGTATACTCTCTGCCAGAAGAGTTTCTACGTGAATTTCTTTTTCGACATTTAAGTTCACGTCCCACTGCATGCACTGTTACAGTGTATCATGTTCGATAGCGAACATGATAAGGCAGGTTTAATTAAGATAGAGTTCATTACCGCACTAGAACTCACGACCATTGGTGGTAATTAAAGTAAAGGCAATCAGCCACGGTTAATTAAGATAAAGTTAATTAAGGCATTCGAAACCTCGACCTTTTGTTGGAGTCATATCCACGGCCTTCGGTGTTAATTAAGGTTGATTAAAGTTAATTTAGCGAAGAACCTGTTGCAAAACCACCACTAAATTTGCTGAGGGGGGTATGCAATGCTTATTGATGGTTCGGGTGTTCTTTATTGAAACGTATGCGGTTCTGTGTGTTGTATGGGTGATTTCAACGAATGTATGCACTGTTCGCTTCACATTGCAGAGCGCTTGTAGCCTCTGCTTTACGTGAGTATGAGACAGTTGTTTGGTTGCTTACAGGGGTATGAGCCATTCGTTGTCTTACGTGATGGACAAACTTCTCGTTGGGTAGGCATAGAAATGCTTACGCTTAAAAAAAAAAACCACTGTGCTCTTAAGAATTACACGTAAGAGGTATACCCTAGCGTATTCTTATAGCGCGTCCAGGGATCTTACGTAGGAACAGTGCCAAAATATAAATATTTAGATGTTATTCTAACCAGTGACATAACTGGTTAAAAGGGAGCTAAAACAGGCAACAGCTGGAGTTGAACTTCAAGCCTACAGTGCAGTTATTAGGCTGAAGTTGGAGTAAGTGTCGGCGGTGTGTGACCCATTTGCTAAGAGAGACATATACTACTTAGAAATGATGCGGAGAAGAGCATTATGGTATATATTTAACAAATACATAAGGTTAGACTCTCCAACTGAACTGATGATAGTAAATAACAACCCTACACTATAGCGTTACGCAGAGAAAAAGGCCGTGTGAAATTCTTTCGAAGTATCCTGTCTCAATCAATCAGTATAAGCACATTCTTGACTCTAAAACGCCCGACAAGGCGTGTGACTCGGCAAACTCACAAGCACTTTCTGCGGCTAATTTTTACGATAACCACAGCGTACCAAGTGAGCTTTTTCCCGCGAACAGTCCCATATATTATATATAAATGTTGCCGGCAACATTTATGCCTTCAGATAGCATATGTGGGTTTAGTGACCAGTTGCCTTCACCCAAAAAGATCACGTTCTCGTGATGCCTGCGGCAAAAAGGACGTTCCACGTCCGCCGCCAAGGTCTGAGAGTGGTGGCGCTGGCTAACACTCCCAGGGTTCTACTAGGACACATAAATACCCAAGAAAGTAGGTGGGAAAACGCCGCCGCGGTAGCTCAATTGGTAGAGCATCGCACGCGAAATGCGAAGGTTGTGGGTTCGGTTCCCACCTGCGGCAAGGTGTTTTTTCATCCACTTTACTTTCCATTCCCTTATCGTTTCTTTATTTCATTTATTCAGCACAAGTAATTTCCCTTATGTTGTCCTCGGTGTCAGTGTTTGTTGGCTTCTTATGACTATATATATATATATATATATATATATATATATATATATATATATATATATATATAGCACGAATTATTAGGTTTCATGATAGAAATAATTACGGCTCGCATAAACGATTGTAGTATAGATTTCTTACGGCTCACACTGGGGCTACTCCATCACGCGAATATAGATGGAGCTGACTGGGAGTGTATACTACCGTACAGTAAAGCAGATAGTGCAGAAGCGATCTTCCGCCTTCCACTTTAATGAAAGCTGAAGTGATGAACACGTGTTTGGACAAATTAATATAATCGGTGCAACATGCAGAAATAAAACGGCGATACAGTGACACGGACGCTTCTTAAAGCTAATAGCTTTCTTTGGTTTTTTTTGGCTGTTGGTCGGTGGTTGGAATCGGCACGGCAAACGTTTGTTCTCTCTCTCTCGTTCGTTCGTTCTTCGTTCGTTCGTATTTTTCGCTAGCACTGACAATCATCGTCGATTGTCAGAAAACTGCACAGTTTTTTATCCGTTCGTATCTTCTGGGACACGTTATTGTTTCGCGGCTATATGAAAACGTCATACATGCTGCGTATGAACGTGTGTGTACTTTAACCCGGCTTTATAAAGGTGTAGACACAGTGAATACATTTTAATTTCGTTTCGATGCATGGTATTACGTAAATGAATATGTGTTACTCAGGGCGACATTTTCGACATCGCTTAAAGCGTTTTCCGACTGCACATTTCTCCACTTAAATATAAATCTAGGATGGTCAAAATTTACCTAAAGTACTTCAAAACATTGCCTCTTCAATGCCGCTTTTACCATCGTTGGTTTCGTTGCGCAGGTATTCGGGCGAAGAATACGACTGCAATGAAAGAAACTCGGAAAGACTGCTCGGATATGCTCAAGTAACCGCGAATTAGGGCAGACACTAAAAGGCATCTCTTTTGCGTCAGTAGGTCAAGCCCATTATGCGAATGCCGGCACGTTTGTTCCTTTTTCATGGCTTTACCCCGGTCTCGCATAGGCACGGATATTCTCCATATGCTCACACCGGAGGAAGAAACGGCCACAAATAAACGGCGCTTTCAATGTAAGTGCCGAGAATTCGCCCGTGACTCTTTTCGTTTTGCCTATCCTCCTTCCACCCTGATATACTTCCCGTTACAACGGGAGGCTGCAACGAAAGAAATATCGCGGCACTTGGCACCTGCACGCCTTTGCTAGTATTTGCCTTCTCAGCCCAACAAAAATGATACGGTCGATGGATTAAACACACACGCACACACGCACACACACACACACACACACACACACACACACACACACACACACACACACACACACACACACACACACACACACACACACACACACACACACACACACACACACACACACACACACACACACACACACACACACACACACACACACACACACACACACAGAGAGAGAGAGAGAGAGAGAGAGAGAGAGCTCAGATCTAATCAGATTTGCTGTAGCTTCTTGGATCGTGCGTTCAGTGCTGTCGGATCATTTCTGATTTTGTAACAGTAACACGAAATTCGTACCCTTCAATGTTTCCATACCACCTGCCCAGGTAAACCTACACCCGCTTGCTGTGACAGCGCGGTAATACTTCTGCAAGACTTTCCGTCAACTCGTGATGCCATGTTCGAATGTTTTAGGCGTAGTACCACTTTTCTCGGCGTTTCTTTCAGTTAACGAAAATAATTGTTATCCTTCGTCGATGATGATCACACAGGCACGCAGAGAGAGAGAGAGAGAGAGAGAGAGAGAGAGGACACACACTCGCCAGCACACACGTGCAAGCGTCCACAGGCGCACGCTCACATTGGGACGGCATCCAGCAGAGCGGCGCGCGGGAATCCATCACCGGCGCCGCACAACGGAGCGCGCGGTCGCGATCCGTGCAAGTGCGGCGCTTTGAGAAGCGTAAAGGAAGAAACAAAGGCTGCCGCGGACAGGTCACGTGTCGTCATTACCGCTGCCAGTTTCCTGTTGCGTGTCAACGTCACGTTGCTGCGAAGGCTATAGATCAGTGCGCACAGTATAGGGAAGAAGACTCCTTGTGCGTGCTTGAGGAGGCTGCATGGCAGTTTTCTGCGCGCGTGAACACGCTCTGCGAGAATGTTCTGTTTCTGGTTTCTTCTTGTTGAAGAGCGCAGAGCCGCAGTTGTGCTTTGACGATGCAAGCGCTATGTGTTGCTGCCGGCGTTGTCCTCAAACGGTGTGAAGCGGGTGACACGCTAACGAGGCGGGCGAAGCTTCATAGCTGCATAATGCTTCTTTACGGACAACCCGCTGCGCAGAAATACAACTGAAGAATGCCTCTAAGCCAGGAGGAGATACAAATAGACGCTACACGTGAGTGACAATTCAATGCAGGAAACAGGATTTAACAACCGTAAGACCGCAAACAGGCCGCAGTCTATAGTACTTTGAATTGCAGGTGTGACCTAAACCACGCAGTTGATAATTTTAGATGATCATCCGCCGCGAGAGCTTCGTGGCTATGTCATTACGCTGACGCAGCTCGAAGTCGCGGGCGCGATACCAGCCGCGGCGGCCGCATTTTAGATGGGTGCGAAATGCAAAAACGTTGTGCACGTTAAAAACACCAGGTGGTCAACATTAATCCGGAGTCCACCATTGCGATGCGCCTCATAAGCAGAAGTTGGAATCCCAGAATTAAATTAAATTACTTAAATTATGGGGCTTTACGTTCCAAAACCACTTTCTGATTAGGAGGCACGCCGTAGGACTCCGGAAATTTTGACCACCTGGGGTTCTTTAACGTGCACCTAAATCTAATAAGTACACGGGTGTTCTTTCATTTCGCCTCCATAAATTAAATTAATCTTAGAAACGGCCTACAGAAATCAGGAGGCCACACGCCTCGGACGATGACTACGCTTGCTCAGACGAATCAAGTATATTCATCATCATTACGTGTGCTCATAATTTCTTGTTTCACTTGATGATTGTATCACAAGAGAAGGAGTTTTTGTCATATACAATTTCGCTTTCCACGAAGATCTGCGGTTAAGCTAATTGGCATTTATTGCGGCAATTGGCGATTGGCGCGATTGGCAATCGGCGTGAAAGCACGTGTGTGTTCCTAATCTCACCCTTCATTTTATTAGTAGTTCCTTATGCTTGCCATGTTGAAAGAGAAGACACAAAAGCGAGCGGACTCTATTGACCCTGCGCAGAAGACTGGGAAGCTTTAGTGACCGCGCAACTAATGTTAGCGTACACGCCTGCGGCATAGAAATGAACTGAAGCAGCACTGCATACGCAGTGTCGCCGATGCTGCTCTTCGTGTACACTCTAATCCACTTCTGTACACTGTTTCTAAAGTCATCTGTTGAGTATACTTTAATGACTGCCTCATATATTCGCTATAAACGCGCTGACGCTGCTGTTGAGACAACTTTGACGAATGAACGGAATGACACTCTCAGACCTGAGACAGTTCAAAGAGGTCCTGGCGACGGCTATAAAGAATAAAAGGAGTCGTCAATCAACGTGGCTTACAATTTCCCCGAAAGCACTACCCCTCACCCCCTCCCCCTTTCTTGTTCTTGCAAGATCTCTACAATGAAGCTGCGGTGTCATTAAGCGAGCAAGATGCGGAGCACTCAGCGTCAGCCTCTAATCACGGAGCAGTATAGTTCCGCGTACTCGGAGCGAGGTTAAGCAGGGAAACCTAAACGACAGCGCCCAGCGAACCTGCGCGTGCCAATGTTGTCACGAATGCGCGAAGCGCTGACTGCGCTCCTTTCTTTTCAGAGGTCCACGGGAAGTCTCGATACGGTAAACGCTCAGCGAACGAAGCATTTTGGCAGATGGCAATTGTGTCAAATACACGAAGTGAGCGAGGTCGCTCATAGTATATGTGATCATCACACATCGCCCGTCCTGTACATCTGTGATGAGAGCCGTTTCCTGTATTGTGAATCGTAGCAGTTGCGTATACGCTGCTTGCGTTACTATGCGCAACACGAACGCAAGGCGAAGGAAGTGCATTTTTGTTCTCCTCTAACGACCCGCGGTGTACGATAATGGAATCCAGCCAACACGCACCACTATACCCATAGCCGCGCTCTTCATTGGTTTACGATCTCGCGAGGTCGCATTCCCGGCATGCAGCCAATGGTGCATTGCAGTATGCGCTGGAGAACCGACGGCTGAGAACGAGAGATGCAGAAGGGCGGTGGAGAACTTGTAGGCGAGATGAGTCGACCATGTGGCCTGCGCGGTGAGAGGGCATTTACGTTTGCCTCACGCACAGCAGCTTCGTTATGCGGCTCTTTTACTCTTACTAGTCAGGTGAGTCATGCGTGTGTGTGCGTGTGCCCGCGCGGACAAGCTTGGTGAGCATGCCATCCGCTCCTCTCCTCTGCAAGAGGATGATCTCCTATTGGGCTCATTAAAGTTTTGCTTTGACACCGACGCATACACCGGAACCACCTAAGTAACGTTGCGACGACGGCCGAAGTGCAAAGATGCGCCTCTAAACACAAAGAAACAAATGCCCGCAGATCCCACGCCCTGTGGGAGTCGACGTTATGCGAAGCGGTGTTCGAGGAGCCTACCGAGTTCACGAAACGACTATGAGAACATCAAGACGTAGGCGGCTGTTTCATGACCTACGTGACACGCATATGTCATGGCATTCATGTCATGACATATACACTTGTCAATTGTCATATTCGTCATACACTCTTGTCATACTACGCCAATTGTGGTGCATACCAAGTTAACGGAAAGACCATGAGAGCACCAAGGTGTAGGCGGGTGTATCATGACTTGCATGACATAAATATCATGACATTCATGTCATGAACTATCATTTATGTTCTTCATACACTCTTGTCCTACTATGCCAATCTTCGTACGCACCAAGTTAACGAAACGACCTTGAGAGCACCAAGACGTAGGCGGCGGGATAGATGGATACTGCGAAAATGGCAAATGTTCGCCAAGAAATGCTTCGCATTTAAAGTAATCCACAATATATTACTTCGCCAAGAGGGCTACGGCGAACCCAAAGTTAAATCTGTGAACTGCCCGTTAGTGTAACATCTTGGCTTAACGATTGTATGCAGCGTCGACGTTCTGTCTGGTAAATTATGCATGAAAGTACATAAGAGGAACATACTTTAAGCAATATAATGAAATAAATTGCCGCAAGTCGTATCCCTCGAAGGAGGCACCGGCTACCATATTCACTGTTGCAGGCGAAGGTGAAAACTTGAAGATGAGTTCAGTGCATCACAGAAAACAGAAACACACTCATTCTTAACTGTAATTTGAGTACACATATGCCCATGTTTAAGTATACGGGACGATTTTCCACATACCGAAGCCTGGTTTCAATTAGAGGTGTATGGAACACTGTTCCGGATAACAGTGTCTAGGTTGCTGGAGTACAGTTCCACACACACACACACACACACACACACACACACACACACACACACACACACACACACACACACACACACACATATATATATATATATATATATATATATATATATATATATATATATATATATATATATATATATATATATATATATATATATATAGAGAGAGAGAGAGAGAGAGAGAGAGAGAGAGAGAGAGAGAGCTTTATTTATACAGAAAGGCAGAGAGGTCGGCACTCCATAATATGTATTTCTTGTTACTTAAAGTTCAAGATATGCGAATAGACGGAACGCAGTTCCGTATATCTTGCCATTTTATGTGGAATGCTGCTATGCTTAGGCAAGTGAAAAATATTTGCAAAAGGTTTCTACTTATAGTTGGAATCTAAGGGCAACGGGATTAAGAGTGAAAGCTCCGGTCTGCGGCGACGGGGTGGGTGCTTGATGTGCTATACCTCCTAACATGGTTCTGGGGCTGAAGATGGTGGCCTGTCACTGATATACTTGTAACCATTAATGAATGCGCCCGTTTTACCATTTTTGAACGCTAACTCTTCCAAGCAGAAATAACAGCGCCTGTCGTTTCGACGTCTAGATTACATTTACGAGACTGAAGGCGAAGCCAACCTATAGGCATGTGTCGAGTGTAACTTCTCATCTATAGATATATATACGTGTAGAGAGAGAGAAAAAAAAAGAAAACGTAAAACGCGCACCTTTAGTAAATGTCATGACTTTATAATCATTAGGAGTAAGTTATATAGATTTATTTAGCTGTCTCCCGACAAAATATTTTACTTGGCATATGAAGACAAACACGAATGAATGATCTTTTAGGGCGCTGTGACAAAATTAAAACGCAGCCTGAGCTATGAAGCCCTTGCTGTTACACTTACGCTATAGTAAGGTCTTGTGGACATTTTTTTTAAAGTTCATGTGGGCTTTTCTTTGTTTATTCATTCTTAGTTCTTTTTTTTTCTTTCGTCTTCTCCATCTCTTTTCTTTTTTAGTATTCCTCTTCATGCCATCTCAAGCACCGAACATAAAGTATTGCAAGCTCTGCATATAGCAGGGCTGACATCTCCTGTTTCTATTAAACTCTCTCTCTCTCTCTATCTCTCTCTAAAGTCGTCGCCGTATCTCACGGTTACTGCTTCCACTGTGGCGCTGAATCAAACACCGCGGTGCCTCTTCGCTTCTGTTAGCCTCGCAATCCTTCGACGTGTCGTATATGAAAATTTTAACCTGGCGCGAGTAGCCACAACTCCCACGAAGAAAGTGATGCACCGAAACGCCAAACTACATGCGAACTGCAATTTATGCGGCACAGGAGTAAAACTGAGAGAGAGAGAGAGAGAGAGAGAGAGAGAGAGAGAGAGAGAGAGAGAGAGAGAGAGAGAGAGAGAGAGAGAGAGAGAGAGAGAGAGAGAGAGAGAGACATGAAGGAATATATAAAGGGAGACAAGCTGACCAGAAGCGAAAATATGGTTTACTACCCTACACTGTGGAACGGGGGAGAGGAGGAGGTAGAACGGTAATATGAAAGTACATGGAGAAACAGTGAGCACAGACACGCGATCACAGCCAGTCAGGAGCACTGCACGCTATATACCACAGCCTAGCATCACGTGCTGCACAATGAACGCCAGTTTGGGCTACACCCGTTTTTGCAGGTATTGAAGAGTTTTAGTGGCGCTTTCGCCTCCCTCTGCTGTGACCGCACATGAGTAAGAAATTCAACGCGAAGCCACGTACTTGCCCACGTCATTCAAATGATCCGTCCGTTGCTTTATAATCAACCGAGTGCGACGAATTTAGCGAAAAGGGAGTCATTAAAGAATCGTTTTTTTTTTTAGTCTAAACTGATCTTAGTGATTCTCTTTAGTGCCCCTGTAAGGAAACCTTGGCGGTAAATATAGGAGAGTCTGCTTTTTGGATATATTTGGTATACCTGGTGTTAAGAACTAGACCAGAGCAAGGAAAAGAATAAAGAAGGGAGTAATGCAAGAGAGGAAAGGAAAAGAAAGACGGGACAAGAGGAAGATAGTGTTTCTCTTTATTGTCCCACGTTTTCACGCTGTTTTTGGTCAAAAGTACTCCGGCGCATTTCTCCCTGACGTCTCTCGCAGCCTGCGAGTTCCTGTAGGAACCGCATCAAAGCAAATGGCTGCTCCTTCACATCACCTCGGCCCCGTTGGCTTTCTTTCGCGCTGCAGTTAATAATGAATCAACACCAACCATATCCCGACTTTTTAAGTTCTTCTGTCCCCTGGTTCACAAAAGCACTGCTGCGATATTTGAAAGCTACCGGATTGAGTCAGCGTCTGTGATCCGGACTGAGTTACCGAATGATATCCCCAGTGGACTTTCTCTTCTTCTTTCAATCTTTCCGTCCCCCTTTCCCTTTCCCCAGTGTCGGGTAGCCAACCGGGCTCAGCCCTGGTTAACCTCTCTACCTTTCATTTATCGTTTGCTCTCTCTCTCTCTCTCTCTGTGACCTGGTTAGGCTTCGGAAGAGCCGCACAAACGTATCCCACGCAGCGGGCACACGCGTGCCGCGAAGCGTTCACCAAAGATGTAAAAAGGAAGCCGCCTTGTGTTGCTCCAAGATCAAGGCTGACAAGCGCCGCAGTGATGTAAGCTTGCGAAGCCCGGCGGCTGCGCAAAGCGCTCCACGAATCCGGTGGTCTCTTATCGCGCGAAACGGCGCCCATCCGGCGGTTCCCGCCGCGAGCATCGCGTAGGGTTCGAAGCGTGCAGCCGACTAGAGGTCGGAACCGGAGGAGGCGTTTCCCGGGAACGACGTTCGCGCACGCACTGCAGCGATGGGGGAAACACGGCGAAGAGATTTAGCCCTGCACGAAGTTCCGCCGCTGGCGCATGGGGCAACGTCTGGCGTGAGAACGTCGATGCCATACGCGTCTATACGTATATGTATGCACGCACGATGTGTCTCTTGTACACCTCTTCCACAAGAAGTCCGAGATCGCGAGAACTTCGCAAGGGTGGTTTCACTCACTCGCCGCGCTGCGACGGATTCAATAAAGGAAGAAACATACATGAAAGGGGGGAAAAAAATCCCGAACCGAACCATTATTTCCCGTCACATTGGAACCTGTGCCTGAACCGGAACTTACTGGAGAAACCGTTTCGAACCGGTTCGACAGGCGGTTCAGGAGGACCTTTGGACCCACTGATAGGCCACATGAGAGGGGAAACGCTAGACAAGGCTCAAGGTATCTCGTAGTCGGCAAACAATTCTCACGTTACGGGCAAGACTCAAACAAACCTCAACTCAATTCGGACACTCATTATGTTTTCGGGTGTTTTCGAGCCTCATGTTTACACCTCGTAGTGCCACCGAAACCGACTGATTCCGTCAAAGCTCGATGACGTCCCGTTTCTCTATTCGTTTTCGGCGGGCAAGAACGCAGGTGTAGCCGGTATGTAATTTCTGTTGACGATGAAATAAAAAGGGAGAAGGAAAGCCCCGCTTTGAGTCTATAAAGACCAGGTATATTCGTGATAACAGAGGCACAAAAAATATTAAGTCGAGAGAGAGAGAGAAAGCAAGAAGAGGAAATTGGCAGGGAGTTCAACCAGACGAGCATCCGGTTTGCTATGCTACGCTGGGGGTAAGGGAAAGGAGAAAGTCGAGATGGATTGATGAAAGAAGGTTAGGAGTGTGTGATAAAGAATTCGCGACACGTGTACCGAGAACGGAGTTTCTGTAAGCGAGAAAGTGACGAAAATGAAAAATCGGAAAGGCGCCACCTATTTCGGACTACGGTATACCTGTCATGTGCCGTCGGCACAGGCTTATTCGCCAACAGCGGCACAGAGGGAGGTCACGTGTAGATTGCGTCAATTCGCCCGTTTCGGCACGAGCGATTCGAATTGAGGAGCAGCAGTGCGATTTCGCGTAGCGATTTTCTACGCAACAAAGTCATTATATTAGAAAACGAAGATAGACTTTTTAGACGAATAATCTATCGATCTCACTTGCGGTTAATATCGTATAGTGTCTCTAAAGAAATAAATTCCGAGAAAAATAGCGCAGCAACACGACACTTTAAAAAATAAGAAAGAAACCACGCCTGTATTGATACCGTGAGCAGTGACCACGGAAAACTTGTGAGGCGTACGCCATCAAAAAGAGAACTTTTCCTTGCATCAGCACACGTGCGGTATTTCTTTATTACTATTACTTGGCAGTGAGATTACATTTGGCGACAACCAGATTCATTTGGTTTCCACGCAGCTGGTCATTCGCCATATTAATTTTACCACTGTCACCTTTACTTCTCTTGACGTTGTATTTTTGGTTGTTAGCCGTTTACAATATTTGCCGGTTTTCCTTGCTTGTATTCCTCGTGTTTTTTTTTTCTATTGATATCGGATTGCATGGCGCTTGATAAATTCCACGCAATCTTCCGCAAACTGCAGATCGGCGCGTTCCCGCACGGCACCCTGCTGCAGGCCATGTACATACCCTGCGAGCTACAAGTGCGCTTCCTGCTCTACGTCCAGTACCCTCTACCACACGGTGTGGGGGTGTGGGCATGGTACATCGACACCGCACATAACCCGATCAACCGTCGAGCAGTGGGAGGCCCAGCGGACAAGCCCGAGCCCTGAAGACGATCAACGTGTTATGAGCAGGGCCAGGCGATCGGCTCAGGCGTATACGGCATCCTGGACTATAGGACGCCGCCCGCGTAGGGACGACTCTACCGTCAGCTCATTTTTACAAATAAAGTTTATTCCGCCTCCTTCCTTCACCACTGTTTCCAGTCGCTTCTTCCGTTCGCTATGTTTTTATATAGCTGTTGTCGCTCCAGATATGACGTTGGCTATGCTTATTAGAGTGTTTTAGTTAAGCGTCTTTACGGTACGCTCCGCTCCGAGCTGCCCCGCTAAGCCACAGCGGAGCGGCGGGCGATTTTCACGTTTTAGTACGTTTAGCGTAGCGGAGCGAACCTTTCGTAGTTGCAGCGCCCCCTGGCCCAATTCAGGGTAATGAAAGAAAAGAAAAACACCTTATGATCACTCTTATACAGTAAAACGTATATATGTATATAACTATTCATCCATGAAGTGTCTAGACGTGCGCTTGTAATGCGTTACCGGTCCATTTTATCCAATGCAAAATAAAGCGCCGTCTTGGGGAACGCCACGTGTTAGCCAGCGCGCTTGCTTTTTGCATCCAATCCAATCCGTTCTGACGCCAACGCTAGCCAAAGCACTGCGAGGTACGCTCCGCTCAGGCAGCTTCTAAGCGGACCGTGTTCCTCGCTCCGCTAGCCCGCTTACGGCTAAGCGGACGGCGCATGCGCATTCGCGCTTCCGCTCCGCTTAACTGCTTAGCGGAGCGTAAACGCGCTCAACTAAAACTCTCTATTACCTTTCCGCCAAGTATGTATACTGTATATAAGACGTTCCTACATATGAATGAACCAGCTGTTGACGGAAATACCGCCTGTGTTGTTCCACCTTCTAGTGATATTGTTGCTACACGGTCTTTGTCGAAATATTGGCCAAATGACTAGCCAAAATTCGAACTTTTGTAAAAAAATTAATACTTTTAATTAGAAGCCCAAGGAATTTTCAGCTTGGCGTACGTTTGTTCAACTTGGCACAGATACTTGAAGTAATACCGAGAAATCGGTGTGGGTCGTAACTTTGCGAAGTAAGACAAGTAAACCAAAACTAACACAAACTCTGTAGATGCGTTTTTGGTTCAGTGCCGCATGACCGCAATATAATTTATCTCCGTCAACTATACACCAAACGACAAAATATCGTAAAAATCCGTTACGTGTAACGTGCGTTAACTCAAACACACACAAACAGAAAAAAAAATATTGTGATAGCGTATAAAGTTCCTTTCAAATAGGGAAACTTATATGGGTATAACCGTTACAACGGCCTGTAACTATTAGAACTCGGTTGCAGGCTGCACAGAACAGATCATCTTTTATAAGGGCAGCACCTGTCACAAAAGCCTGCGTCGTTTCCAAAAGACTTGATATATTAGCCCTTCACTGGTCACCGAGCCTGAACGGGCGAGGTGCACGGAGATGTAAGGCGCAACTAAATTGAATTAAATGTATTTTCGACGCATTGTGCACTGCGACCTTTGAAAATAAATCGCTGTACGCCTGCGCATCTCGGGTCACAGGTATGTAATATTGTATGTAATGTAATATTAATGTAATATTGTATGTAATGTTAAAGACACCAGAGATACATCGGTCCGCGTGACGTAAGCATAGAAAAAAGAAACAAAAAACATATTTCGCTCAAATAAATTTGCCGTCGAGAGGTTGAGAAACGACGGCAGCTACAAATTTTAATTCACCTTAATTACGAACGATAATGAACCCGCACGAACCGGTTCAGACCGTTGTATTTTTGCTCCGGAGCTGAATCTGAACCGATCCCGAACATGTGTGCAGAAACCTGAACCCGAACCGAAACCGAAGAGTTTTTCGGTTCGACACCTTGGGATACAGGAAGAGTTTAAAGGTTTCGCATTCGACTTTCTATACATATACTGATCGGCTAACACTCGCGCAATTACGGTAGTATCCCTTGCATAACCGCACATCCTCGGAGAAGTGTATCCAGCCAATGTATTCTTTCCGGCCCAAACGTCCGCAAGTTTGCACTCGGAGGTGCACAAGAAGAATAAGAAAAAATAAAAAAGAAATGCCGTATAACGCGGTCACTCCACGAGCGGTCGTCGGGGCGACCTCGCTCATCATCCTTATAACCGAGGCCACCTAGGGCACGCGCGCATTTACGTGCGGCGACGGCTCGAAAAAAGGAGCCAGGAGAGCGGATTGCGGTCGTCGGCGGCGCCGGAACGAGGCGCGCAGAGCGCTAAATCAGCGCGAACTCGGGCCGCCAAGAAAAGTGGGCTAGCCGCCTTGCTGGTTTCGAGAGGTGGAGGCGTATATAGAACGGCAGATAGAAGAAGGCACACGGAGGTCCCAGAAGAACCCCAGTTGAGCCCTGTATAGAACAACGCAAGTTACAGTATATAGCGTATAAATACGTAGAACTATGCAGCTTGAAGCAGTCCCACCCTTTTTTTTTTTTTCTGAGCAGTTAGAACGTTTGACAAATGAATTATTTCCTCGCTGAGTAAAACTCGACGTATATGCTCGAGGCACGCGGCATGTTCCTTTTATCTGAACACCATCAAGAGCTCGTAGCTATACGTAGTAAACTATGGGACAAAAACGCTTATTTTCCCTCGGCTAACTTGGCCGTCGAAAATGCACGACCGGAAGTTTTCTGGGCTCATGAAAAAACACTGCTGCCGCAGCGCGGATAAAAGGGGAACACAGCGGTGTTGCTGCATGCTACTATTCGTACCGTGGAGGCTACGACCCCGTCTGTATCGTCTCGGGTCTCGATCATCTACATCGATACTAAGACGCGATAACAAAACTGCATTTACAGACAACATTTGAAACTTCAATCTATACTGGTGTTACTCGTAGATTGTGCACGTTGGCGGAACTTAACTGCCACGTCAAAGCCGTGCACCAGATCGCCATGACGTCATGAGTTTTAGGGGCGTCCGCGCGGGATTATAGTTAATTTTGTATCGGTAAAAGTGGACTTCATTGCATTCTAAAGAAGCCAACGAGTAATGTTAAAGAGTTTACAGAAATTTTACTGCGCCGCAATTGTATACATATACGAGACACTGATTCGAAATCGATGACGTCACTCGGTCGTACAAGCGCTGTGGTATGCCGGCGCGAAATTTTGAGAAACGGAAGTTTCGGCATGATTTTCTCTTCGATAGTGTGCAACCGGTTTACCTTAAGAAACGCAAACAGAATTTTGAAATTACACTTTATCAGTAGAAAGTGATTTAGTTTGATCTCAGTCGACGTAGGAAAGAGAAAGGAACAAATTAACATAATACAAAAGGAAAGCGCAACTTCATTAGAGTTCTTAATCATAAGTACCGATTTTCAATACACTAAATAAACCGCCTATGCTGCATACCTCGCCGAACGTTTATACTACATCCCGTTCTCAAAAGTATTATATGGGCGGCGCCATCTTGGGCTGTAACACGAACCATTTTCCAGTTTTGTGCGAAACACCGAACGCATCCGTAAAACCGCACGAATCGACTCCGACTGTGCCATAGAACCACTGCCAGGTGGTTGTAACAGATCGAAAACGGCAGCGTTATTAGGCTAAGGCGATGGCACTGAAACGCTTTCGTAAAATAGTATACACTTTTAGCAAGCTTGCACAAACTCAACTTACGTAACACTTTTTTTGTTGTTGTTTCAGCCTTGCAGTTAGCTAAAATTAGTTAAAGACCCACACATTCCTTGAACAGAACGTAGACAGCTTTGACCACTTGTCATGAAATGTGTTCCTTGGGTACTAGATAGATTTTCCTAGTTTTCGAGATGTCTTTTTGCAGGTTGACGATGCTCTTTTCGGTAAAGAAGCTAAGAAAACAATACAGCCTTAAAGACAAGGAAATTAAAACCTGCACTGCTGAAGTGAACTATTGTATCCGTTCTTTAGCGCACTATAAGAAACGCAGGGCTGTTAATGGAACGCTTTTTTGTACCGTTCCTCGTGCTCAAGCGATGTTTGCAAATATACTCGCTGTCTCGAATAAGCGTGGGAGATACTTCTCATTATTCGATTCGTAGTATATATGCAAGAGCCTGCAGAGGTTCAGCATTTTTAGAACGCTCATTCGTTGCAGAATTTCGGAACGCATTCTGGTCATGGCGGACGCATGCGCGAAGCAAATATCCGCGCAGGTTCCTGAGTGGCCGCCTCGCGAACACGCCTGCTCTTGTGCCGACTCAGCAGGAAGTACTAATTAATCACCCGCAGAGCGTGTTCTGATCTTTACAAAGTTGTGCAGGACATACGTCGTCGCTGCACGGTGTTGCGTTTCGCCTGCGACACGTGGTTTTGCCGGCGCGACGGCGGCGGGGCGGCGGACATTTTGGCCCGATCGTCGTCACCGCAACACTCATCGCCAGGTGTTTCCAGGCGCGTCTGCGGCGATGCGACCGCCTAGGGATTTCGTTCCAGTCATTGTGCCCGAAACAGGCGATGCCAAAGCAGGGATCTCATTCCAGTTATTGGGCCCGAAACAGGCGATGCCAAAGCAGGGATCTCGTTCCAGTCATTGTGCCCGAAACAGGCGAAGCCAAAGCAGGGACCATCTTCTCGTTACAGTCATTGTGTCCGACCGGCAGCGCCACGACAGTGTGCTGCGCAGCGCCACGACAGTGTGCTGCGCAGCGCCACGACCAGTTGCTACGAGATCTTGCGCAGCGCCACGACATGGTGCTACGGCATCGCTACGACAGTGTGCGTCACCATTAGCCCATTGTACATTCACGTGCTCGTCTTTTTAGGGGTTCCTTCTTGCCCTCAACTGCGAGAGTATAAAAACAGCTGCCCCCGGACGCCAGAGGAGGGCTCCGATTTCTTCCGTTGAGTGAAGTGCTCTCCCGTCTCTCTACTTCGGTCAAACCTGACCGCCAACTCTTTGCGATGTTAAAATAAACAAGTTGTTTCGTTGTTACCTGTCGACTCATGCTTTGCCGGGACCTTCGGATGCTTGCAGCTGTACCCCAGGCCGCCAGGCCAACGCTACCCTTGGGGCTTGCGACCCAGGTACAACCACGGGCGTCAGCGCCGTGTTCCCAACAGATCGTACCAGCAGTCCGATCCAAACCTCTGGTTGCCAGCGGTGAGATCGCCTACGACTTCAAACAGCTGTCTGCCAGCGGCGAGATCGCGACAACGGAGGCCAGCAGCAAAGAGATGCAGTTGACAGTATGCTGAGCAGCTCAACGACGATCCGGGAGCAGTGCAACGAGCCCTGTGTGACGACTGGTTGCCTGCAGCGGAACGACTGCGCGGAATTCCTGCCTGCGAGGTTTGGTGAGTGCGGGACTTTCTTCTTCTGAGCTTTGCCAGGCTTTTGTTAGTGTCAGAAACAGAGCTGGTAATTGTGGTTGTCGTTGCTGCCGGGTTAGTTTGCGGCAAGACAATAGTAAGCAGTAGAGAAAGCAGCATTCAGAGCAGCCATGGATTTGAAGTCGTTGCGCAAACCGAAATTGTTGGAGCTTGCAAGAGAGTTGGGTCTGGATGTCTCAGACAAACTAAGAAAACCGGAACTGATAACGGCTATTCTTGAGTTAGAGGCTGAGGATGACGAGCTGTCGGAATGCCTTGAGACTATTGAGGAGAGGTCAAAAAGACAGGAGCGCGAACTTAAAGAGCAAAAAGAGAAACATGAGCGCGAACTTAAAGAGCAAAAAGAGAAACAGGAGCGCGAACTTAAAGAACAGAAAGAGAAAGAAGAGCGTGAACGTAAAGCAGAGAAAGAAAAAGAAGAGCGTCAACACGCTTTGGAAATGAAGCGTCTCGAGATAGAGATGGAACGCGCTCGTAATGGAAGTCAGGCACACGGTGCAGGAGAACGCGTATTGTTCAAAATGACTGACCTGATGCGGCCGTTTAAGCTTGGAGAGGACATTGGTTTGTTCCTGGTTAACTTTGAGCGAACGTGCGAGAAGCAGGGGTTCTCTCGGGAAACGTGGCCACAGCGCTTGCTCACTTTGTTACCCGGCGAGGCGGCCGACGTAGTCGCTCGCTTGGATAGAGAGGAAGCAGAGGATTTCGACAAAGTAAAATCGAGTCTGCTAAAAAAAGTACCGGCTGTCTGCGGAAGCGTTCCGTCGGAAGTTTCGGGAAAATGAGAAAGGCAAAAGTGAGTCATATACAGAGTTTGCGTATAGGCTTATGTCGAACATGCAGGAGTGGCTCAAAGAAGAGAAAGCGTTTGGTGACCACGATAAAGTTCTGCAGTGTTTCGGGCTAGAACAGTTTTATAGTCGGTTACCGGAGAACGTGCGATACTGGGTCTTGGATAGGCCAGACGTGAGTACGGTGGCTAGAGCCGCTGAGCTAGCCGAGGAGTTTGTGACGCGTCGAGCTCGCGGAGCTAAGGACGGTCAAAAGGGTGAATTTGGCTCCAAGTCTGAGAGGCCAAGGTTCACGCCCATGAGATTTAAGGGGGACACGCGTAGTGAGGATGCGAGTGAAAGCAATCCGACCAAACGTAAAGAGACGGCAGCCGAAGCCGAACGCAGAAAGCGGTTCGAGATGAGGCGAGCGGGCGTTTGTTATACGTGCCAGAAGCCGGGTCACTTTTCGGCGCAGTGTCCGGAAACAACACCAAAAGTTGTGTTTTTTTCACTAGGCAGCACTGACGAGAACATGAAGCTTCTCGAGCCTTACATGCGAGACCTCCTCGTGAACGGGAAAGAGTGCCGAGTGCTTCGCGATTCCGCAGCTACGATGGATGTAGTTCACCCATCTTACGTAGAACCCCATATGTTCACGGGCGAGTGCGCGTGGATCAAGCAAGCCGTGGAAGCTCATAGCGTGTGTCTGCCAGTAGCAAAAGTGCTTATTGAAGGACCTTTCGGAGCGCTTGAGACAGAGGCGGCAGTGTCATCTATGCTGCCACCCCAGTACCCGTACCTATTTTCAAACAGGTCCGATCACCTCCTGCGCGAGAAGGGGCTTTTGTTTGGTGAAGCTGGTGTTCAGGCCTTAACCAGATCGAAGGTTCGGGAGCTCGCTGCAAAGGCGGTAGTTGCGGGGCCGACGTTATCAAACAACGAAAAAGGGTCAGAGGCGCAGCAAGCTGATATTCCGAGCACGCCCGAACTGAATAAACTTGAGTCTGTAACGTTAAAGGCGCCAGATACTGGAGAGGAAAATCCCGACGCGGGAAAGTTAGAAGAGCTATCTACTGATTTGCTCATCGCGCCTACGTCAGACGGACTTGATAGGTTGCTAAAAGTCAGCCGGACGGCTTTGATAGCCGAACAAAAAAAGGATGGCAGCCTGGAAAACGTGCGCTGCAATGTCAAAGAAGGTATCGCCAGGAAAACTGCGCGTTTTGTGGAAAGAGGTGGAGTCCTGTACCGGAAGTATCTAGACCGCCGAGGAGTGGAGTTCGATCAGCTGGTCGTGCCTCAATGCTATCGTCAGGATCTGTTGCGCTTGTCACATGGGGGTTCGTGGTCCGGACACCTAGGAGTTAAGAAAACTAAGGACCGTCTCTTGCAAGAGTACTATTGGCCAGGGTGTTTTCGGGACGCAGACCATTTCGTGAGGACATGTGACACTTGTCAGCGGGTGGGCAAACCAGGGGACAAATCGAGGGCGCCGTTGAAATTGGTACCTATCATTACGGAGCCTTTTAGACGGCTCGTTATTGATACAGTGGGACCTCTGCCGGTAACAGCCACGGGGTACAGACACATTTTGACTGTGATCTGCCCAGCGACAAAGTTCCCTGAAGCAGTGCCGCTTAAAGAACTCAGCTCAGTCGAGATAGTCAATGCACTACTGTCCATATTTGCGCGAGTTGGTTTTCCTGCAGAAATTCAATCAGATCAGGGCACAGTGTTTACTAGCGCTTTGACGACAACTTTTCTCGAAAGGTGTGGGGTAAAGCTGTTACACAGCTCAGTGTACCACCCACAGTCGAATTCCGTTGAGAAGCTCCACTCCGTCATGAAGCGCGTGTTGAGAGCCTTGTGTTTTGAACATCAAACTGACTGGGAGCTGTGTCTGCCTGGGGTGATGTTTGCTTTAAGGACCGCGCCGCATGCGGCTACGGGGTTTTCGCCAGCTGAACTGGTGTACGGTCGCTCGCTTCGATCTCCGCTTCGCATGCTTCGAGAATCATGGGAAGGTAGGGGCGACGACCCAGTCGTGGTGGAGTACGTGCTTAAGCTCCTCGAACGCTTAAGAAGGGCACAGGAGTTGTCAGGTGAAGCAATGACAAAGGCCCAGCAGAGGGCCAAGGTTTATTATGATCGGACAGCCAGGGCCCGTCGTTTTGAGGTTGGCGATGAGGTCATGATATTGCGCACATCGCTAAACAACAAACTAGACGTGCAGTGGGAGGGCCCAGCACGAACTGTTCAGAAACTGTCGGACGTTAACTACGTGGTAAGTCTGCCAGGAAAGCGGAAAGCACAGCAAGTTTACCACTGTAATCTGCTCAAACCTTATAGACAAAGGGAAGCAGTGGTGTGCATGATGATAAACGTTCCTGAAGAGCTTCCGGTCGAGCTTCCAGGACTAGGCTCAGTGACGAACAGGGAAGACACCGGTCAAGTCATTAGTGACCTTATCAGTAAAGCACCGCTGTCGCCTGAGCAGAAAACCGAACTACACCAGCTATTACAAGAGTTTCAAGGTCTGTTCTCTGAGAGGCCTGGTAGGACTTCTGTACTTACTCATGATATAGAACTTACCTCCCCAGAGCCAGTACGATCCAAGGCGTATCGGGTGTCACCCCGCCAGAGCGATATTATGGAGGCTGAGGTAAAGAAAATGCTACAGCTCGGTGTTATTGAGGCAGGTGAGAGTGATTATACCTCCCCTTTGATTTTAGTTGAGGTACCGGGCAAGGAACCTCGTCCTTGCGTCGACTACCGCAGGCTTAATTCCATCACTAAGGATCAAATTTATCCGATCCCTAACATCGAGGAGCGCCTTGAGAAAGTTAGTAGCGCTCAGTTTATTTCCACCCTAGATCTTGTCAGGGGTTATTGGCAGGTTCCACTTACAGAAGAGGCTAGTAGGTATGCGGCGTTCATTTCACCAATGGGAACATTCCGTCCTAAAGTGTTGAGTTTTGGTTTGAAGAACGCGCCATACTGTTTTTCAAGTCTCATGGATAAAGTGTTGCGGGGACAGCAAGAATTCGCTTTACCGTATCTAGACGACGTAGCGATATTCTCCGCATCCTGGTCTGAGCATATGACACACTTGCGGGCAGTGCTAACCCGCCTGCGCGAAGCAGGCTTGACAGTAAAGGCTCCTAAGTGCCAGTTAGCACAGGCCGAGGTTGTCTACCTCGGTCACGTGATTGGTCAGGGTCGTCGCCGCCCCTCTGAAATAAAAGTGGCCGCTGTGCGAGACTTTCCGCAACCGCGCACAAAGACCGATATTCGGTCGTTCTTAGGTGTCGCCGGCTACTATCAGAGGTACATCCCTAGGTACTCTGATATCGCGGCTCCCCTGACGGATGCTCTAAGAAAGACAGAGCCTCAAACAGTCGTCTGGGACGAGACAAAGGAAAGAGCTTTTAGCGCCCTAAAGAGTGCCCTAACAAGCCAGCCTGTGCTACGATCGCCAGACTATACAAAAGGGTTCATTGTTCAGTGCGATGCTAGTGAGCGAGGCATGGGCGTTGTACTGTGCCAACGGGAAAATGGAGAAGTAGAACACCCCGTCCTGTATGCTAGTCGTAAGCTGACCAGTCGTGAGCAGGCGTATAGCGCCACCGAGAAAGAGTGTGCATGTCTCGTGTGGGCCGTTCAGAAATTGTCATGCTATCTAGCCGGCTCGAGGTTTATCATTGAGACAGATCACTGCCCTCTCCAATGGCTGCAGACCATCTCTCCCAAAAATGGCCGCCTCCTGCGCTGGAGCCTCGCTTTACAACAATATTCCTTTGAGGTGCGTTACAAAAAGGGGAGTCTCAACGGTAACGCCGATGGCTTAAGTCGAAGCCCCTAACGTAGGAATCAGCCTCAAAATTGTTTGTTACTGATGTTTTTCTTCCTGAGGCAGGATTTTTTTTAACATATTGCTTTTGTTTAGTGTTTCAAAGTGATGATATGCTTTCTAGTGCAATTTTTCAATTTGTGGACGCGTTCTGAGTGATGCTAGACTACTGTAAGGAACTAGGCAGTGGTATAACAAGGGGAAAGAGCCTGGCAGGGCTTAGTGAGGGTTGTGCCGTGCTTGCTGACTGAGCGGTTGAGTTTTCAGCGTAGTTCTAACGCTTGCCGGGAACGAGAACAAAAATGTGAACTCTCCCGAAGTCACTTTGCAGTGTCCCGTGCGAACCTGAACGAGAGAACGAGGCCTTCTCTGTACGCTGCGCTCAAGAAACGTCAAGGGACGCCCGACTTCGGTTATGAGCATCATCGAGCGACATCCCTCCGGACAGCGGATGCAGTCCCCTGTCCATCGGGATCTCCTTTCCCCGGCGGGGCGGTCTGTTGCGTTTCGCCTGCGACACGTGGTTTTGCCGGCGCGACGGCGGCGGGGCGGCGGACATTTTGGCCCGATCGTCGTCACCGCAACACTCATCGCCAGGTGTTTCCAGGCGCGTCTGCGGCGATGCGACCGCCTAGGGATTTCGTTCCAGTCATTGTGCCCGAAACAGGCGATGCCAAAGCAGGGATCTCATTCCAGTTATTGGGCCCGAAACAGGCGATGCCAAAGCAGGGATCTCGTTCCAGTCATTGTGCCCGAAACAGGCGAAGCCAAAGCAGGGACCATCTTCTCGTTACAGTCATTGTGTCCGACCGGCAGCGCCACGACAGTGTGCTGCGCAGCGCCACGACAGTGTGCTGCGCAGCGCCACGACCAGTTGCTACGAGATCTTGCGCAGCGCCACGACATGGTGCTACGGCATCGCTACGACAGTGTGCGTCACCATTAGCCCATTGTACATTCACGTGCTCGTCTTTTTAGGGGTTCCTTCTTGCCCTCAACTGCGAGAGTATAAAAACAGCTGCCCCCGGACGCCAGAGGAGGGCTCCGATTTCTTCCGTTGAGTGAAGTGCTCTCCCGTCTCTCTACTTCGGTCAAACCTGACCGCCAACTCTTTGCGATGTTAAAATAAACAAGTTGTTTCGTTGTTACCTGTCGACTCATGCTTTGCCGGGACCTTCGGATGCTTGCAGCTGTACCCCAGGCCGCCAGGCCAACGCTACCCTTGGGGCTTGCGACCCAGGTACAACCACGGGCGTCAGCGCCGTGTTCCCAACAGATCGTACCAGCAGTCCGATTCAAACAACGGGTAAAGCGCCTGCGTGTGGTTTGTACCAACTTTCCAGACTACCGTTAGAGCCCGTATACAACAGAGACTATTGCGATACCACCGGCGTAACTTTGGGACCGCGAGAAGGCGTGAAAGAGAAATTTGTCTGCTCGTAACACTGTAAAGAAACAACAACTATTGCTTCATTTTTATTTCGTATGATTAAACAACACTTAAACCATTAAGCATTGATAACCGAATACGAGAAGCACTTGAATGTACAAAAATGCAGAAAATATAAAGGAAGAAAGAGGTGTTTATTTGACTCATACTGGCTTACACACGACGTTTGTACAAAATAGTCCAACGATTAATTTGCACTGAGCTAACGAAAAAAAAAAGAAAAGATGCTTAGATTTCAGTACCTTAATTTTGGTGTTGATTTTATGAGCCTGGATATTTCAGCTTTCGCTTCTAGCGAATTCGGGAGCGCCGCTGGTGGAATTTGGCTATCCTTACGTGATCGAAATGGTACGGGTGTTGTTGGATTAATCACAATGGATTGAACAAACACACACAAACACACAGGGAAATCGCGCGCGCGATATTATAATGTATTAGAAATTATGTTTTGGTACCTAGCTATGCGCGCAGACACACACACGCGCGCGCGCGCTAACAGAGAGAGAGAAGAAAGGCAAGCACGCACAGACACCATGCGCAGCAGGCGAGCGAATGTACACAAGCATTGATGGACGCAGCTGCGATGCCGACAGGAACGGGAAGCTCGCGCGCGCAGTGAATAAATGCAGGAACAGAAAAGGGGCAGACAGCGGCGTCTGTTTCGAGGTAATCAGCAACGCGGATGACGAATCATCGCCCGCGTCATCGCATGCCGCTCTCGGAAGCTACAGCGCGAGAGCGAAGCCCGCGCGTGCAGGTGCTTCCGTTTTTTTTTTTTCTTTCATTTTTCTCCCGCATCCCTCCCGACGACTCGCGCATACGTCAGCACAAAGGACGTCCACACCGCGCGCCGCCCCTGAAGCCCAGGGACGTTGACTCCTGCGAGCGGGCGTACAGCGCATGCAACCTTGAATCATGTGTCGCGCGATTGTGACATATACATGCGCGCGACGCATTCCCCTCGCGGGTCCGCGTGTTAATGCGAGTCCGAAGAGACGAGAACTGCATGTCTCTGAGCTACGTCACTGTACTATATGTAATTTGCAGCGAGACGGCGTCTCGGTGCAAATTTATAACGTGATAACGGAAGGCTATCCATCACGCGTACGTTTCGTCGTGTCAAAGTGAGAAGAACCGCGGTGTCAATGGAAGGAAACGCGTCGTTCGGGTCGTCAGAGAGTTAGATGGAGCATGACATTAGGAAATTTACATGCAAGAAATGAGTACGGTCGCGGCAGGACGGTTGCTATGCCGGGGATCTCGTGGGATGGGACGGTGACTATGCGTAACACTAGGAACGCCTACGCAGACTGCGTGGCAGTGCCCACAGAAACAGTTCTGTATTCTCTGTATGTGTGTTTCTGTGTGGGGGGGGGGGGTGTTCTTTTTTTAATTCTTTCTCTCTCTCTCACCTATGACATCCCTTTGATCCTCCCCCGGTACAGGGTAGCCAACCGGCGATAGTGGCTGGCTAACCTCCCTGTCTTTCCTTTGCCTCTCTCTCTCTCTCTCTCTCTCTCTCTCTCACTGAGAATGCATTGACTGTCCCGCAGTGGTGGCGCTTGTGGTATTCCAGCTACGACTAGTAATTCTCGATTCACGGCGTTCTTTTGTTGCATGTTTCAGCGCGCAAGTGAAACAAATATAACGTAAAACAGCATTTATAAAATTTCGTTCGCAGAACAAGGCGAGTTACATTTCATAGAGGAATGCAGCTCGAAACTGCATCATGATTCTGAGGTTTGTTGTCATTCTGGTTTGTTTTTATTCTTGCTCAAAGTACATGGAATGCACTGTGAGCCAAGATACGAATAATAATGACAACAACAACAACAACAACAACAACAACAACAACAACAACAACAACAACAACAACAACAACAACAACAACAATAATAATAATAATAATAATAATAATAATAATAATAATAATAATAATAATAATAATAATAAACGTGACAATCCTGACTATGAAGCTCACAGATGTTTACTTTGGCTCCAGCTGCATGCAAGTTGCACAAGTTTGTTTGATCTTACGATAACAAGACGGTTAAAGAATCTCTTTAATTAGAGCGCGTTAGATTACTTACGCACTATAGCCAATGAGACTGTGCTCCATCGCAGATAAAGTTCACTCAACCTTCCGCTCGTTAAAACGACTATGCACGCCTCATTTGGCTATCAGCGAGGTTAAATACCCGTGACTGCACAGGGAGGGAGTGTTCTTATCACAAAATTTACCGTTATTAGCAACTCCACTTCCGTATAGTAAGCTGGTGCGTGTGTAGCTTTACACATCAGACACTGGTTTCGTGACCTGCACAATAGACGAAGTATTTTTGAAGTATAGGCGAGCCCTAGTTAGGTATGCGCTATCGGCCGTGCATGCATACAAAACAAAGCAAGAAAGAGTGTAAGAGAACGCAAAAGAGGGCGTGGCTTTTTTGCGTACTTTAAAGTCGCTTGAGTACGCCATTTCTAAAAGTCCCTTAATGTTAATTTTCAGTGTCCCTTTGAATGCCATAGAAACTCTCGGGCAATTATGACTATATTACTTCCACCAAGAACGTTTCGCAGATGAGGACGTTTATGGTGCTATTAAAAAGGGGTCACAGTTCTTTTAATTGCGGTGGAGACCTGCTTTAAGGCATAATGTTTCGTATATGAATTATACGTGGGGCCTGTGTTGTGTATGAATTTAAGCAGTTTCTTGTTGTGTCTGTTGTCATGTATCCAGCGTTCACGGCTGGTTGCGGCAATGTGTAGCGAACCCGCCGAAGTGTCTCCGTGGCTATGGCGTTGGGCTGCTGCACTCGAGGTGGCGGGTTCGATCCCGACAGAGAGTGCCGCATTCGTACGGGAGGCCAGAACGCAAAACGCTCGTGTACCGAGCATTTAGGTGCGTGGTGAAAAAAGCAAACAAACATTGTGTTTCGAAATTAGTCCAGATTCGCACTTATACGGCGTGCCTTATAATCAGATCGGAATTTTGGGCATGTAAAACCCCCAAAATTAATTTTAATTGAACGTCTGCAGAGGCCAAGTTGCAGTACAAGGCGGCCACTTCTCACGGGCTGCGCTACCTTCTTTTCTACCGATAGAATATTCGGAAAACTTGTGTCGAGCGATTTCTGTATTGGTCCTTACGACGACCTGTGACACCGAAGCTCATGCGACGGAAGTGGCATAAAATTTGAGCATAATATGGCATTTCTCTGTAGCTGGGACGAGGGAAGGGCGAGTGTGCAGGTTATTGCTGTGCAAATAAGACCTGGCGTTCAATATCAGCAACAAAGACGCAAAGAAAACAGTTGCTCTCATCTATCGCACGTCATACGCGCTAATATGTGTCGCATGCAGCACCCTCGGCAAGCCTATAGGCTTGCCGAGGGTGCTGATAACAATGATAACAAATCATTGTTATCATTTGTCGATGATTATATATATATAATCATCGACAAATGATAACAATGATTTTCGTTGACCGAAAGAAACGCCGCGAAAGACGGCGCTACGCTTAAAGCAATGGAACATGACATCACAAGTGGATCCAGTCTTGTACAGAAACATATTGCCACCCTATCACAGCAGGATAGGTTTATGTGGGCAGACGATATATGGAAACATTGACGGGTAATGATCTTGTGTTGTTGTTGCAATATCAGAAATAACTCGACATCACTGAACACACGATCGTAGAAGCTTAGTAAATGTGATGAGTGATACAGAACAAATAAAGAGGAGGCACGACCATTTTTTTGCGTATGTCTGTATCTGTCGTAGACAACACATTGAGCAGGTGTCGCTATAAGACAGGTCTACGGTGTCCAAAGTACTCTGCAATATCGAGGAAGGACATTAACGACCAAACTAGGAATATTGTACGAGCGCTTTTGGATTACAAGCAATATACTCGGACTGTGTCTGACGAGTAAGCTGTACCGAAAGGGCTAAGGTTCTCCTAGTACATCTATTGAGTGAAAACACCTGTAAATAAGTTCTATTGATAGTCGGTACTGTATATCGGTGCAGCCGGCTGGGATTAATGTTATTCCTTGGATATGGACAGTGTTTTAACTGATTAGTAGTACGTTTGTTTTCACATTGGATCATATTGTTTTAATAATTAATGTGGTCTTGAACTATACGTATATAAATGGGGTACTTCTCCATCAAACGTCAAAAATTTGACCGGGTGCACCCGTTGTCTGCGTCATAGAAGGGACCGGTTCCAGTTCTTTACTGAACTGTGCAGTGGGTCGGTGTTTTTTTTTCTTCCTCCTTCCTGTAATTTCTTTATCTTCTCTTTTCTATTTGTGCTAAAAGAAATAATTAAGTTACATGCGACGTACTTTGCCGTGTAAGGCTCTCTGCAGCAACTAATTTGAACAGTTCAAAAAATAAAACGCACAAGGAAGGACGACAAAATTAATTTAAAAAGATTAATCACTGCCAAATTTGACTAACACCTGGCGGCTTTCTTTAGCTGCAAAATAATGTGAAACTATGGGGGGAAAAGTAGTCGTAAGAAGGAGATCACTCTTCGATGCAAAATGTCCTTTGCATAGTTCACTCAGTTCATTTTAAATGAAAGCAACGCAGGTCAGAGCAGAGTATAGACGATCAATCAGGATCTTTTGTTAAGGGTTCCTGCAACGGACTTGAATGGGAACACTGCTTCGAAGACAATTAGGACGTCGCGCGCATGGACAACGCACAAAGAGCGATGGCGCAGAGCAGTAGCCGGAACAAGTCCACCGCGAAACGACAACGTGCCCCGTGCAACTTGAATACTAATTAGCAAAGCGTTAATGGCTGTATTTTTTCTTTCTGATGCGAAGCTTTCTTTGCCTCAAGATTGGGTATGCGCCAGTATGACACACGAGGTATAAAATCTTTTAAATGTAGTTAACTGTGTGTCGTGCTTCTGTGCGTCCACACACCTGTCCTCAAGATCCGTGCCTCGACAAGCACCGTGCGTCGCCTTCGTTCTCCTGACGTCCCTGCGCGGATCTCTGACACCGTGCGTCTCTCGCACCACCTGATATGGCCGCTTGCACTTTGGACTATCTTGCGAACAGCGTATAGTGCATAATAATGCTTATAAATATTGTGTTAGATTAAATTTGGAATCCTTTCAGTTCGTAAATATAAGCATTGCATGACATTACACGTTGCATAGAATGCACGTAAACACAACTGTACGTATCGCCATTAGTTGCATTGCACTTAATTTGCCGCTTCACTAAAGCTTCCCTTTATATATTGTAAGATGTTCGTTTGATCTACAGATACGTTTCCGGACCGCATCAGCCAGACACGAAGCCGTATATTTAAGAACCTCTCCCCAAAACAGGCCCGTCCTTGGCATTCAAGTATTCAGGTGATTGCATAGGCAAAAGTAAAACCACCTGAACCCCCACGGCGCGGATGGCATATATATATATATATATATATATATATATATATATATATATATATATATATATATATATATATATATATATATATATATATATATATATATATATATATATATATATATATTGTATGCTCGAAGAATTCTGGTTGGTCGAGCCAATAACCCTTCCGAGGAAGCGCTGATGTCCCGCCCTGAGAAGCTAATGGGTGTTCGAATATGTGACCATTTTAAGTAGCAGTTAAGATATCAGGTTATTATTATTATTTGACCCCACACACGAGCATTTTAGTACTGCTTTGGCCGACTAGGACTACACTGACTCCTTGGACCGCAAAATTAAACGAAAAGAACATTTTTCATCTTTATGCACACTTAAAAGAGTGGTATGTATCTATACAGCTGCATATATACAATGATTACAACGTATCGTGCTTGCAATGCAGCACACTCGATATGAACAAAGAAGGAACGAACAGAGCATTAGTGTTATCATGGTGAACACTGGCAAACTGTAAGGACAAGAACACAACGTGCAGAAACATTAGTTGCACTCAGCCCCAGATTCATGGATGACACACCGATTACTGCCAAACATGTTCGAAAGGCGAGAGTCCGCGGACGCGCACAATTCTCGTAAAAGTGTCGATCATAGCATTTCGACAATCGGTAAGCGCACAATGACGCCGTTCGGCAGGAAGATTCGGTTTTGATCAAATAGTTGGCGGCACTCACTAATGCACGAGGAAGTTTGAATCCTGATTTCGAATGGGAGGTTAAAGACAACTACACTTTCTTAGTGCTAGTGCATTGAGCAATTTTTTAAGCACCAGCATATCGACTGATAAATTAGAAACACGAGAGTGGTGACGATACATGTGCGGCGAAATATATAGTCTGATAGAAATTTGCCGGCGATATTCTCACCCGATAATAAACGTCTACTTGGCATCTGTTAATTGAATTTAAAAAAAAAAGAAAGTGCAGCGTCCCGCGAAGCCTCCCTGTGGGTTATAAGACTAAATGAGGGGCGCCGCGAAGAATGGCCCCGGACTAAGTTTGACCACCCGGAGTTTTCCACGTGCAACCAGAACGTGCCATACACGAGCGTTTTTTTTTTTTTCATTCGGCCTCCTCAGCAATGCAGGGCGGCCGCCGGGGGCAATAGTGGGACAGGAGTCCTTATTCTTAGTCGAAAATGTCACCCCGACGGGTGTCACACATGTACTTTCTCACACCGTGAAGTAGTAGTACCTGCATGCAGTGGCCACGGGAACGGGTCGAATCTCTTCCGATACGGCGCGTGACTCAAATAAGGCAAGCAGAAACGTCGTTAATTAGGCGGCACGCATGATTTCCCGCGATAACCGGTAACGCTATCCCGACTCCCCAAGGAAGCGCTGGAGCACGGCCATTCCCGCCGGGTGCATTAGTTCCGCGGCACTTTGAGGCATCGTGATTATGTGCAGCACTGAGATTCGTAACTTATCGTGTTTCGGACGCATGCAAAGATAAGGATAGCACTGTAGAAAAATGCAAGAAAGTGTAGCAAGTGTAGTAAGTGTAGAAGAAAAATGTGGGTGACCTTCCTATGAGCACGCACGGGCATCACTGTGAGTAGGCCGCTGCAATTCATTCAAGATGTAAGGATTCCAATATCGATCGCCTATTGTGCTACCGTCCTTTATTTGACTTATGCGATCCCTCTGGAACGCATCGGGAGGATCGGCCGCCATTCTTTCAGAACACAGACGTCTCTCATCGCTCATCGATCCAAAGTTATTTTTAAAGCGAAACTTTCTTTGCCTCTCCTCGCAGCTTTTCGGGCGCTGCTGCTGTGGTCTCGCTCCCGCGCGACGATGGGTTTCTCGCAACGCCACCAGATGGCACTCGCCTCCGCGCATCCCGGCCGGCGCCGCCTCGGCAGCGTTTCGTTTCACAGTTTGTGCGTATGGCACGTGTCGTGCCTGCTTTCCTATGCGACAAAAATGCAGGTGCTAGGCGGTGGAGGTCGCGTGCTGGGCCCTGATAGTGCAAACATTGCAATCGTCCATAGCCTGAAGAGAGCCCTTGGAGCTGGCGTCTGAAAAGCGTGCTGGTCACGTATGCAGAAGGAGCACGTAAACATGCGCCAGCAAAATGGCTCCCCAGCGTGCACTCAGCGTCGAGGACACCCAGGCCCGAAAGGAACGTTGCGTGTAACAGGAGCGTCTTCGCTACGCAACGAAAGGTGGTGCAGATCGCGAATGTATGTATACAACGCGTACGTACAATTAAAATAATTTATTGAATTACGTACAGCCCCCCACAATGCAATTAAAGTTTAACACTTCTTCCACGATGCGACGTGTCATGCGAGGCAATGATAATGCTCAACCGTCTCAGAGATTCTGAACAATGACGCACAACAACGACTCAAGCAAACACGTCTCCCTGCATGTCCTGCGGGCTACGCAGACAAACAGCAATGCTGCACGCAAGCTAACGTTTAAGATAAACTCGCCACTCTCATATTCGGCTAAACGATGAAGAAGTTGCAGATTCACCGCCCGCCGCTAATTGTCGTTATCAAAGCAAACAGCATAAAAAGCTTCGCTTACATCGGTTCCCACTGTGTGTGGGATCAGCAGCTTTCTTTCTCTCTTTCTGCTCGTGATTAAAGCGACTACCCGCGAAAAAGGTTCTGACATGCCTGTGAACACAAGACTGTTTCCTGCAGTCTGTACGTCAGACATAGAGGGATGATAGATATTATTCTTGCCCCCTTTTCCCTTTTCTTTTCCTTTTCTTTCACGTTACTGCCCCGCGTTAGTTTCCGAACTGCTGGACAAACTGCGATGTTTAACTTCACCTATCATCATCCATCATTCATTTCACAATTTAACAATGTGCAGAAGCCGGCGACATGCCGTAGTTGTTACCTACCATTCCAAGTTCATAATAAATAAATAAATAAATAAATAAATAAATAAATAAATAAATAAATAAATAAATAAATAAATCTCGCCATTTGCCCACAAAACACCGAACACACTTGTGCGGGAACTACCTGCCTGTGCGAACGCCTTTGACTGTGCTTCCCCACAGCGTCTCATCTTTATATCCATCTGTTAACACTTCCCTATAACACGACATGACTAAGTGAACGCAGTTCATGGTTATATAGCCTTATTTACGCCACTTTCGTTCTCATCTCCCAGTTGAAGTTTCAAAGTCTGCAGGCGAGTATTAGCAAAAGCGAGAGATTTCCACTTCGATTTCTAAAGTGCTTGCACCGCCATGGCTCCTATAATACGGTTTTAGCAAAGCGTCGCTGCTTACGAAATGCTGTTACTTAATTACCACATTTACTTGCGCAACAGCTTATTCGGGGTGCGTACGCACGTGGCAGAAGCTGAGCGCATTAATATACTGTGCGCAAAGCTCTGACGTGGCCTGGGCGGCAACGATAACGGTAAGCGGTAAGGTTATGCTAATGCACGCTAATATATTTTTTTCTGTGTACGGTCTATAAATCGCTTTCCAATATACAACGACCAGCAGTATGAGTTCAGGCACAAATAGCGGTGGAAGACGGAAGTATATAAAAGTCTTCTTTAATTGTTTAGCGGTTGCAGTTAGCAGTTGTTAGAAGTTCTTCTCAGTGTTTAGAAGTTGTAGATCTTATTTTTAGTGCTTGGCAGTTGCGATCCGTAACTGACGGCAACAGCGCGCGTTCGTAGGTGCGCCTTCGGCATCTGCAGCGCCGTGACGAACCTTCGGCGATATGGCCCCTGTCAGCGCAACCTAATATCGTCGACAATCTCCATCGTAAGCTGTTGATCGCTTGACGGGTGACGGATAGTAGGAAAGAGGTGTTGCTGCTGACATCTCCCAGTGCCGGACGCTTTACTAGTAGTATTACTGTTCGTTTTTTTTTCTTTTATATAAACGAAAAATAAACAGAAAAAGGAAGTAAACATAAATAGAAGAGACGCGAGCGTGGCAACTGTTTCAGCTCTTGGCGGACAATTGATTCGCTCAAGCGAAGCATCTTTAACATGTGGATAAACTTACCCGCGGTTAAAACGCATCGTGCGAACTGAATGCGCCGCAGAGTAGGTTGTATATAGTGAGAAAGAAGTGAAGTTTGCGCAGAACCACACTGTTCTTCCCTTGGAATCCAGTCCGCAACCCTTAATGACCATCGGTTATCTTCCCTCCTCATTACATGTCCTGACTCGACGATTATGTGCGCGGCGACTTAACCACCATTTTCGCGAAGTTTTCTTACCGCTGGTAAATTTACCTGCAGGTAAAATGCTTAGTTCTAGCGGTTTCTAAATCTGTCTCCCGAGCGACCACAGTGAAAAGAGGAGAGAAAACAGAAGAGTCACGAACACTCAATTGCGTATAGTACAGCAGTAGGAAATGGTCACGTCATGAGAAAGAAACCGAACACAAGCGAAACAAGTACGCAAACAAACAAAGAATAACGCAATCCCAGGCGAGCGCCATTCAGCTTCTCTGAGGGTTAGAGACACACAGTCATACAAGCTCCAGCACACGAACCCGTTCACACCCTGGGAACTCTCTGGTGTCACGGCAGTATAGGTACACATTCATCGTTTAGCGCAGAGGACAAGCTGCGCACGCACGGTTCAATTGAGGAAGTGGGCGCGGCCTACGCGTCGAGCCAAATGAGAGCGAGCCCGAGCGGCGACGAAGCGAGCGAGTCATCATCGGCGCGTCGCCCGAGTCGGAGCGGCGGACGCGCGAGCGCTTTCCGCAGCGATGCGGGCGGCTTCGGGGAAGGCGCGTCGTCGACGGCCAAGCCTTCTTCCCTCCTGCTCTGCCATCACCACTTGGCACGAGCTCGT